>NW_027664134.1:0-156308 GCF_964034855.1 Anser brachyrhynchus
AAACAGCAGGATCTGATGCTGCGTCAGTATTAGTTTCATGATATTACGAATATCGCCGGGGAGCAACACGTTAGTGGACCACAGATAGTCTAACATCTGTTTCGTTGGCTCCCCACGTATTCCTGACTCATTTACCGTGGCACGCAATTGGGTCAGTATTTTCCAGTCCAGATTTGTCATAGTAACAGTTATCTGGCCCTGGGCGTCTGGTGGAGAGTACACCACGGGGAAGGCGCCTACAAGCTCTGTCGCTGCCCCCACATCACCTTCACGTAACGCCTCCCCTGCTATTTTCGCCCAGAGTCCTGCTCTCTCCGACCCCCCTGATTCGAGTCGCATATCTTTCAAAAATGGATTCTTATTTCTCCCCTCGCCTGCCGCCTCTCCCTCGGGAGTTTCCAGGGGTAGAGGAGGTGCACTGGGTCGTGCCCCCTCTCCCCATCCCCCGGGTGCCTTCATGGTGAATTGTTGGACCGACGGAGGGAGGGGGTACGGATTGGCCTCTTCATCCGCCCTCAACGTTTTGCCCAGCCGCTCTGTTGCAGCGGCTGCTACTTTCTGTTCTACCCGATGTATTGTTAAAGCATTCGTAACAGCCCGCCACGGTTTTGCCAGCTTCTTAGCCGTCTTATTCTCACTAATCATTTCCTCAAACAATATATCACCAAACTTACGCCACTCATCCTCCTCAAACAATGTGTCAGGGTTAATAAAGCAGCCCTTCGCCACCCCATAGGCCACTAACCCCTGTAATTCTTTATGACAATCTATATCTGGCGTCTTACGCTTTTCTAAAAAGCACTTAAGTAAATTAATTGCCGCTTGTTTCTCCATGCTTACTCACGGTGCCGTTGCCCCCGTGCAAAGCGTGTCTTACGCTTTTCTAAAAAGCACTTAAGTAAATCTATTGCCGCTTGTTTCTCCATGCTTACTCACGGTGCCGTTGCCCCCGTACAAAGCTTCCGTTCGCGGCGTTCCGGCGGGACCCGCTATGGGTTCGTCCCGGGCGCTCTTCCCGAGTCGTCTTCTGCTCGCCCCAATCTTATGTTCCGCGGATTCCGGGTTACGTAGTCAGAACCGGCTTTCCCCTTGTACTCCGTCGCCTAATACCGGCTTACTCGTTTCGGGTCCTCGTCCAGCAAGGGTCCCTGTTCGGGCGCCATTTGTTGTCGACGGAGGGAAGACACAAACGCTCAATATGAGTGTTAAGTATGCTTCAGCTTTAATGGATAGCTCAATTGTCTTTTATCGTGTACAGGATAATTAGCTCATACATATTGCAAAAGCCAAGCTCCTTATTGGTAAGCGTCATCTACTGCCCTATCTGTTAGTTCCGCATTCTTCTATCCGCTAGTTCCCCTTTCTAATCTAACTATAACTCCCAGGGCAGTATGCCCTCTACTATCATTGTTTCTAATTGCCTGGGATTTCTCACAAGAGTTCCCAGACAAGCTGCCTGGGATTTCTCACAAGAGTTCCCAGACAAGCCTTGCGTACGTGCCTTTGCTCTTGTTTTTCTAGACCAGCTGGGTGCGGTAATCCGCCATTTCCTTATCTTGCAGCTGCATGATATCAATGTGATTACGCGCAGCGAGCCAGTCCTCAACATGGACTCACTGCAGTGCATCCCCAGTGGTGCCAGTGCACTCTCTGGACTCACTGAAGTGCATTCTCAGTGGTTCCAGTGCACTCTGTGGACTCACTGCAGTGCATCCCCAGTGGTGCCAGTGCACTCTCTCGAGTCACTGCACTGCATCCCCAGTGCTGCCAGTGCACTCTCTGGACTCACTGCACTGCATCCCCAGTGGTGCCAGTGCACTCTCTGGACTCACAGCAGTGCATCCCCAGTGGTGCCAGTGCACTCTCTGGACTCACTGCACTGCATCCCCAGTGGTGCCACTGCACTCTCTGGACTCACTGCAGTGCATCCCCAGTGGTGCCAGTGCACTCTCTGGACTCACTGCAGTGCATCTCCACTGCTGCCAGTGCACTCTCTGGACTCACAGCAGTGCATCCCCAGTGGTGCCAGTGCACTCTCTGGACTCACTGCACTGCATCCCCAGTGGTGCCAATGCACTCTCTGGACTCACTGCACTGCATCCCCAGTGGTGCCAGTGCACTCTCTGGACTCACTGCACTGCATCCCAAGTGGTGCCAGTGCACTCTCTGGACTCACTGCAGTGCATCCCCAGTGGTGCCAGTGCACTCTCTCGAATCACTGCACTACATCCCCAGTGGTGCCAGTGCGCTCACTGGACTCACTGTACTGCATCATCAGTGGTGCCAGTGCACTCTCTGGAGTGACTGCAGTGCATCCCCAGTGGTGCCAGTGCACTCTCTGGACTCACTGTACTGCATTCCCAGTGGTGCTAGTGCACTCTCTGGACTCACTGCAGTGCATCCCCAGTGGTGCCAGTGCACTCTTTGGACTCACTGAAGTGCATTCTCAGTGGTGCCAGTGCACTCTCTGGACTCACTGCACTGCATCCCCAGTGGTGGCAGTGCACTCTCTGGACTCACTGAAGTGCATTCTCAGTGGTGCCAGTGCACTCTCTGGACTCACTGCACTGCATCCCCAGTGGTGCCAGTACACTCACTGGACTCACTGCACTGCATCCCCAGTGGTGCCAGTGCACTCTCTGGACTCACTGCACTGCATCCCCAGTGGTGCCAGTGCACTCTCTGGACTCACTGCAGTGCATCCCCAGTGGTGCCAGTGCAATCTCTGGACTCACTGCACTGCATCCCCAGTGGTGCCAGTGCAATCTCTGGACTCACTGCACTGCATCCCCAGTGGTGCCAGTGCACACTCTGGACTCACTGCACTGCATCCCCAGTGGTGCCAGTTCACTCTCTGGACTCACTGCACTGCAACCCCAGTGTTGCCAGTGCACTCTCTGGACTCACTGCACTGCATCCCCAGTATTGCCAGTGCACTCTCTGGACTCACTGCACTGCATCCCCAGTGGTGCCAGTGCACTCTCTGGACTCACTTCAGTGCATCCCCAGTGGTGCCAGAGCACTCTCTGGACTCACTGCACTGCATCCCCAGTGGTGCCAGTGCACTCTCTGGACTCACTGCACTGCAGCCCCAGTGGTGCCAGTGCACTCTCTGGACTCACTGCACTGCATCCCCAGTATTGCCAGTGCACTCTCTGGACTCACTGCACTGCATCCCCAGTGCTGCCAGTGCACTCTCTGGACTCACTGCACTGCATCCCCAGTGGTGCCACTGCACTCTCTGGACTCACTGAACTGCATGTCCAGTGCTGCCAGTGCACTCTCTGGACTCACTGCACTGCATCCCCAGTGGTGCCAATGCACTCACTGGACTCACTGCAGTGCATTCCCTCTGGTGCCAGTGCACTCTCTGGACTCACTGCACTGCATCCCCAGTGGTGCCAGTGCACTCTCTGGACTCACTGCAGTGCATCCCCAGTGGTGCCAGTGCACTCTCTGGACTCACTGCAGTGCATCACCAGTGGTGCCAGTGCACTCTCTGGACTCACTGCAGTGCATCCCCAGTGGTGCCAGTGCACTCTCTGGACTCACTGCACTGCATCCCCAGTGGTGCCAGTGCACTCTCTGGACTCACTGCACTGCATCCCCAGTGGTGCCAGAGCACTCTCTGGACTCACTGCACTGCATCCTCTGTGCTGCCAGTGCACTCTCTGGACTCACTGCACTGCATCCCCAGTGGTGCCAATGCACTCTCTGGACTCACTGTACTGCATCCCCAGTGGAGCGCGTGCACTCTCTGGACTCACTGAAGTGCATCCCCAGTGGTGCCAGTGCACTCTCTGGACTCACTGCACTGCATCCCCAGTGGTGCTAGTGCACTCTGTGGACTCACTGCAGTGCATCCCCAGTGGTGCCAGTGCACTCTCTGGACTCACTGAAGGGCATCCTCAGTGGTGGCAGTGCACTCTCTGGACTCACTGCAGTGCATCCCCAATGGTGCCAGTACACTCTCTGGACTCACTGCACTGCATCCCCAGTGGTGCCAGTGCACTCTCTGGACTCACTGCACTGCATCCCCAGTGGTGCCAGTGCACTCTCTGGACTCACTGCACTGCATCCCCAGTGGTGCCAGAGCACTCTCTGGACTCACTGCAGTGCATCCCCAGTGGTGCCAGTGCACTCTCTGGACTCACTGCACTGCATCCCCAGTGGTGACAGTGCACTCTCTGGACTCACTGCAGTGCATCCCCAGTGGTGCCAGTGCACTCTCTGGACTCACTGCAGTGCATCCCCAGTGGTGCCACTGCACTCTCTGGACTCACTGCAGTGCATCCCCAGTGGTGCCAGTGCACTCTCTGGACTCCCGGTACCGCATCCCCAGTGGTGCCAGTGCACTCTCTGGACTCACTGCAGTGCATCCCCTTGGTGCCAGTGTGTTGAGGACTGGCTCGCTGCGCGTGGTCACATTGATCTCGTGCAGCTGCAGGGTGGGGAGGTGGCGGATTGCCGCACCCAGCTGGTCTAGAGGAGCAAGAGCAAAGGCACGTACGCAAGGCTTGTCCGGGAACTCTTGCGAGAAATCCCAGGCAGTTAGAACCAATGACAGTAGAGGGCATACTGCCCTTGGAGTTATAGTTAGACTAGAAAAGGGAACTAGCGGCTAAAAGAATGCGGAACTAACCGGTAGGGCAGGAGATTACGCTAACCAATAAGGAGCTTGGCTTTTGCAATATGTATGAGCTAATTATCCTGTACACGATAAAAGAAAATTGAGCTATCCATTAAAGCTGAAGCATACTTAACACTCATATTGAGCGTTTGTGTCTTCCCTCCGTCGACAACAAATGGCGCCCGAACAGGGACCCTTGCTGGACGAGGACCCGAAACGAGTAAGCCGGTCTTAGGTGACGGAGAAAAAGGGAAAGCCGGTTCTGACTACGTAACCCGGATTCCGCGGAACACAAGATTGGGGCGAGCAGAAGGCGACTCGGGAAGAGCGCCCGGGACGAACCCATAGTGGGTCCCGCCGGAACGCCGCGAACAGAAGCTTTACACGGGGGCAACGGCACCGTAAGTAAGAATGGAGAAACAAGCGGCAGTTGATTTACTTAAGTGCTTTTTAGAAAAGCGTAAGACACCAGATATAGATTGTTATAAAGAGTTACCGGGGTTTCAAGAGTTGTGAAACATTACTCAACAATGGAGACGCCGGACGAGACGCAGTCTAAAAACTTTGGGGAGTGACTGTGATGACCAGGTCGAACTCTGGGGTCCTGCCGAAAGATTCTTTTCGGCGGCACTTGTGCCTGGAGTGGCGGTAGCCCATGCTATGGCTAGCCTTGGGAAACTAGCTTGTTGGACTGTAAAACAAGCAAATGTGACTACGCAGATACTCACAGAAATGGCCCAGGACCTGGATAGCCTGCGACACGCTGTATTACAGAACAGAGCGGCGATTGATTTTCTACTGCTGGCACAGGGCCACGGGTGTGAAGAGCTCGAAGGAATGTGCTGTTTTAATCTCTCGGACCATGGCGAGTCAATCCACGAGCAGCTGAAATGGCTGAGAGACCACACCAAGAAGATAGTGGTCCAGAATAATTGGCTTGATGAACTATTTGCGAGTTGGTTTGGGAACATGGGAGGCTGGATATTGGGTCTCATAAAAGAAGGGCTACGCTTACTGCTAATAATCGCACTAATCATAGTAGCGGCGCGAGTAATATTTAGTTGTCTAACAAAAAGGCTCGAGCAACTAACTAATAAGGTTTTTCTAGCACAAAATAAAAACGGGGGAATTGTTGAGGACTGGCTCGCTGCGCGTGGTCACATTGATCTCGTGCAGCTGCAGGGTGGGGAGGTGGCGGATTGCCGCACCCAGCTGGTCTAGAGGAGCAAGAGCAAAGGCACGTACGCAAGGCTTGTCCGGGAACTCTTGCGAGAAATCCCAGGCAGTTAGAACCAATGACAGTAGAGGGCATACTGCCCTTGGAGTTATAGTTAGACTAGAAAAGGGAACTAGCGGCTAAAAGAATGCGGAACTAACCGGTAGGGCAGGAGATTACGCTAACCAATAAGGAGCTTGGCTTTTGCAATATGTATGAGCTAATTATCCTGTACACGATAAAAGACAATTGAGCTATCCATTAAAGCTGAAGCATACTTAACACTCATATTGAGCGTTTGTGTCTTCCCTCCGTCGACAACACCAGTGCACTCTCTGGACTCACTGCACTGCATCCCCAGTGGTGCCAGTGCACTCTCTGGACTCACTGCACTGCATCCCCAGTGGTGCCAGCGCACTCTCTGGACTCACTGCACTGCATCCCCAGTGGTGCCAGTGCACTCTCTGGACTCACTGCAGTGCATCCCCAGTGGTGCCAGTGCACTCTCTGGACTCACTGCACTGCATCCCCAGTGGTACCAGTGCACTCTGTGGACTCACTGCAGTGCATCCCCAGTGGTGCCAGTGCACTCTCTGGACTCACTGCACTGCATCCCCAGTGGTGCCAATGCACTCTCTGGACTCACTGCACTGCATCCCCAGTGGTGCCAGTGCACTCTCTGGACTCACTGAAGTGCATCCCCAGTGGTGCCAGTGCACTCTCTAGAGTCACTGCACTGCATCCCCAGTGGTGCTAGTGCCTTCTGTGGACTCACTGCAGTGCATCCCCAGTGGTGCCAGTGCACTCTCTGGACTCACTGAAGGGCATTCTCAGTGGTGCCAGTGCACTCTCTGGACTCACTGCAGTGCATCCCCAGTGGTGCCAGTACACTCACTGGACTGACTGCACTGCATCCCCAGTGGTGCCAGTGCACTCTCTGGACTCACCGCACCGCATCCCCAGTGGTGCCAGTGCACTCTCTGGAGTAACTGCAGTGCATCACCAGTGGTGCCAGTGCACTCTCTGGACTCACTGCACTGCATCCCAGTGGTGCCAGTGCACTCTCTGGACTCACTGCACTGCATCCCCAGTGGTGCCAGAGAACTCTCTGGACTCACTGCACTGCATCCCCAGTGGTGCCAGTGCACTCTCTGGACTCACTGCACTGCATCCCCAGTGGTGCCAGTGCACTCTCTGGACTCCCGGCAACGCATCCCCAGTGGTGCCAGTGCACTCTCTGGGCTCACTGCAGTGCATCCCCAGTGGTGCCAGTGCACTCTCTTGACTCACTGCACTGCATCCCCAGTGGTGCCAGTGCACTCACTGGATTCACTGCACTGCATTCCCAGTGGTGCTAGTTCACTCTCTGGACTCACTGCAGTGCATCCCCAGTGGTGCCAGTGCACTCTCTGGACTCACTGAAGTGCATTCTCAGTGGTGCCAGTGCACTCTGTGGACTCACTGCAGTGCATCCCCAGTGGTGCCAGTGCGCTCTCTGGACTCACTGCAGTGCATCCCCAGTGGTGCCAGTGCACTCTCTGGACTCACTGCAGTGCATCCCCACTGGTGCCAGTGCACTCACTGGATTCACTGCACTACATTCCCAGTGGTGCTAGTTCACTCTCTGGACTCACTGCAGTGCATCCCCAGTGGTGCTAGTGCACTCTTTGGACTCACTGAAGTGCATTCTCAGTGGTGACAGTGCACTCTCTGGACTCACTGCAGTGCATCCCCAGTGGTGCCAGTACACTCTCTGGACTCACTGCACTGCATCCCCAGTGGTGCTAGTGCACTCTGTGGACTCAATGCAGTGCATCCCCAGTGGTGCCAGTGCACTCTCTGGACTCACTGAAGGGCATTCTCAGTGGTGCCAGTGCACTCTCTGGACTCACTGCAGTGCATCACCAGTGGTGCCAGTGCACTCTCTGGACTCACTGCACCGCATCCCCAGTGGTGCCAGTGCACTCTCTGGAGTAACTGCAGTGCATCACCAGTGGTGCCAGTGCACTCTCTGGACTCACTGCAGTGCATCCCCAGTGGTGCCAGTGCACTCTCTGGACTCACTGCACTGCATCCCCAGTGGTGCCAGAGTACTCTCTGGACTCACTGCACTGCATCCCCAGTGCTGCCTGTGCACTCTCTGGACTCACTGCACTGCATCCCCAGTGGTGCCACTGCACTCTCTGGACTCACTGCACTGCATCCCCAGTGGTGCCAGTGCACTCCCTGCACTCACTGCACTGCATCCCCAGTGGTGCCAGTGCACTCACTGGACTCACTGCAGTGCATTCCCTCTGGTGCCAGTGCACTCTCTGGACTCACTGCAGTGCATCCCCAGTGGTGCCAGTGCACTCTCTTGACTCACTGCAGTGCATCGCCAGTGGTGCCAGTGCACTCTCTGGACTCACTGCACTGCATCCCCAGTGGTGCCAGTGCACTCTCTGGACTCACTGAAGTGCATCCCCCGTGGTGCCAGTGCGATCTCTGGACTCACTGCACTGCATTCCCAGTGGTGCCAGTGCACACTCTGGACTCACTGCACTGCATACCCAGTGGTGCCAGAGCACTCTCTGGACTCACTGCACTGCATCCCCAGTGGAGCCAGTGCACTCTCTGGACTCACTGCACTGCATCCCCAGTGGTGCCAGTGCACTCTGTGGACTCACTGCAGTGCATCCCCAGTGGAGCCCGTGCACTCTCTGGACTCACTGAAGTGCATCCCCAGTGGTGCCAGTGCACTCTCTGGACTCACTGCACTGCATCCCCAGTGGTGCCAGTGCACTCTCTGGACTCACTGCAGTGCATCCCCAGTGGTGCCAGTGCACTCTCTGGACTCACTGAAGTTCATTCTCAGTGGTGCCAGTGCACTCTCTGGACTCACTGCAGTGCATCCCCAGTGGTGCCAGTACACTCACTGGACTGACTGCACTGCATCCCCAGTGGTGCTAGTGCAGTCTCTGCACTCACTGCACTGCATCGCCAGTGGTGCCAGAGCACTCTCTGGACTCACTGCAGTGCATCCCCAGTGGTGCCAGTGCACTCTCTGGACTCACTGTACTGCATCCCCAGTGGTGCCAGTGCACTCTGTGGACTCACTGCTGTGCATCCCCATTGGTGCCAGTGCACTCTCTGGACTCACTGCACTGCATCCCCAGTGGTGCCAGTGCACTCTCTGGACTCACTGCACTGCATCCCCAGTGGTGCAAGTGCACTCTCTGGACTCACTGCAGTGCATCCCAAGTGGTGCCAATGCACTCTCTGGACTCACTGCAGTGCATCCCCAGTGGTGCCAGTACACTCACTGGACTTACTGCACTGCATCCCCAGTGGTGCCAGTGCAGTCTCTGCACTCACTGAAGTGCATCCCCAGTGGTGCCAGTGAACTCTCTGGACTCACTGCAGTGCGTCCCCAGTGGTGCCAGTGCACTCTCTGGACTCACTGCACTGCATCCCCAGTGGTGCCAGTGCACTCTCTGGAGTAACTGCACTGCATCCCCAGTGGTGCCAGTGCACTTTCTGGACTCACTGCACTGCATCTCCAATGGTGCCAGTGCACTCTCTGGACTCACTGCACTGCATCCCCAGTGGAGCCAGTGCACTCTCTGGACTCACTGAAGTGCATCCCCATTGGTGCCAGTGCACTCTCTGGACTCACTGCACTGCATCCCCAGTGGTGCCAGAGTACTCTCTGGACTCACTGCACTGCATCCCCAGTGCTGCCTGTGCACTCTCTGGACTCACTGCACTGCATCCCCAGTGGTGCCACTGCACTCTCTGGACTCACTGCACTGCATCCCCAGTGGTGCCAGTGCACTCCCTGCACTCACTGCACTGCATCCCCAGTGGTGCCAGTGCACTCACTGGACTCACTGCAGTGCATTCCCTCTGGTGCCAGTGCACTCTCTGGACTCACTGCAGTGCATCCCCAGTGGTGCCAGTGCACTCTCTTGACTCACTGCAGTGCATCGCCAGTGGTGCCAGTGCACTCTCTGGACTCACTGCACTGCATCCCCAGTGGTGCCAGTGCACTCTCTGGACTCACTGAAGTGCATCCCCCGTGGTGCCAGTGCGATCTCTGGACTCACTGCACTGCATTCCCAGTGGTGCCAGTGCACACTCTGGACTCACTGCACTGCATACCCAGTGGTGCCAGAGCACTCTCTGGACTCACTGCACTGCATCCCCAGTGGAGCCAGTGCACTCTCTGGACTCACTGCACTGCATCCCCAGTGGTGCCAGTGCACTCTGTGGACTCACTGCAGTGCATCCCCAGTGGAGCCCGTGCACTCTCTGGACTCACTGAAGTGCATCCCCAGTGGTGCCAGTGCACTCTCTGGACTCACTGCACTGCATCCCCAGTGGTGCCAGTGCACTCTCTGGACTCACTGCAGTGCATCCCCAGTGGTGCCAGTGCACTCTCTGGACTCACTGAAGTGCATTCTCAGTGGTGCCAGTGCACTCTCTGGACTCACTGCAGTGCATCCCCAGTGGTGCCAGTACACTCACTGGACTGACTGCACTGCATCCCCAGTGGTGCTAGTGCAGTCTCTGCACTCACTGCACTGCATCGCCAGTGGTGCCAGAGCACTCTCTGGACTCACTGCAGTGCATCCCCAGTGGTGCCAGTGCACTCTCTGGACTCACTGTACTGCATCCCCAGTGGTGCCAGTGCACTCTGTGGACTCACTGCTGTGCATCCCCATTGGTGCCAGTGCACTCTCTGGACTCACTGCACTGCATCCCCAGTGGTGCCAGTGCACTCTCTGGACTCACTGCACTGCATCCCCAGTGGTGCAAGTGCACTCTCTGGACTCACTGCAGTGCATCCCAAGTGGTGCCAATGCACTCTCTGGACTCACTGCAGTGCATCCCCAGTGGTGCCAGTACACTCACTGGACTTACTGCACTGCATCCCCAGTGGTGCCAGTGCAGTCTCTGCACTCACTGAAGTGCATCCCCAGTGGTGCCAGTGAACTCTCTGGACTCACTGCAGTGCGTCCCCAGTGGTGCCAGTGCACTCTCTGGACTCACTGCACTGCATCCCCAGTGGTGCCAGTGCACTCTCTGGACTCACTGCACTGCATCCCCAGTGGTGCCAGTGCACTTTCTGGACTCACTGCACTGCATCTCCAATGGTGCCAGTGCACTCTCTGGACTCACTGCACTGCATCCCCAGTGGAGCCAGTGCACTCTCTGGACTCACTGAAGTGCATCCCCATTGGTGCCAGTGCACTCTCTGGACTCACTGCACTGCATCCCCAGTGGTGCTAGTGCAGTCTCTGCACTCACTGCACTGCATCGCCAGTGGTGCCAGAGCACTCTCTGGACTCACTGCAGTGCATCCCCAGTGGTGCAAGTGCACTCTCTGGACTCACTGCAGTGCATCCCAAGTGGTGCCAATGCACTCTCTGGACTCACTGCAGTGCATCCCCAGTGGTGCCAGTACACTCACTGGACTTACTGCACTGCATCCCCAGTGGTGCCAGTGCAGTCTCTGCACTCACTGAAGTGCATCCCCAGTGGTGCCAGTGAACTCTCTGGACTCACTGCAGTGCGTCCCCAGTGGTGCCAGTGCACTCTCTGGACTCACTGCACTGCATCCCCAGTGGTGCCAGTGCACTCACTGGACTCACTATACTGCATCACCAGTGGTGCCAGTGCACTCTCTGGACTCACTGCACTGCATCCCCAGTGTTGCCAGTGCATTCACTGGACTCACTGTACTGCATCTCCAGTGGTGCCAGTGCACTCTCTGGACTCACTGCAGTGCATCCCCAGTGGTGCCAGTGCACTCTCTGGACTCACTGAAGTGCATTCTCAGTGGTGCCAGTGCACTCTGTGGACTCACTGCAGTGCATCCCCAGTGGTGCCAATGCGCTCTCTGGACTCACTGCAGTGCATCCCCAGTGGTGCCAGTGCACTCTCTGGACTCACTGCACTGCATCCCCAGTGCTGCCAGTGCACTCTGTGGACTCACTGCACTGCATCCCCAGTGGTGCCAGTGCACTCTCTGGACTCACTGCACTGCATCCCCAGTGGTGCCAGTGCACTCTCTGGACTCACTGCACTGCATCCCCAGTGGTGACAGTGCACTCTCTGGACTCACTGCACTGCATCCCCAGTGGTACCAGTGCACACTGTGGACTCACTGCAGTGCATCCCCAGTGCTGCCAGTGCACTCTCTGGACTCACTGCACTGCATCCCCAGTGGTGCCAATGCACTCTCTGGACTCACTGCACTGCATCCCCAGTGGTGCCAGTGCACTCTCTGGACTCACTGCACTGCATCCCAAGTGGTGCCAGTGCACTCTCTGGACTCACTGCACTGCATCCCCAGTGGTGCCAGTGCACTCTCTGGACGCACTGCACTGCATCCCCAGTGGTGCCAGTGCACTCTCTGGACTCACTGCACTGCATCCCAAGTGGTGCCAGTGCACTCTCTGGAGTCACTGCACTGCATCCCCAGTGGTGCCAGTGCACTCTCTGGAGTCACTGCACTACATCCCCAGTGGTGCCAGTGCACTCACTGGACTCACTGTACTGCATCATCAGTGGTGCCAGTGCACTCTCTGGACTCACTGCAGTGCATCCCCAGTGGTGCCAGTGCACTCTCTGGACTCACTGCACTGCATCCCCAGTGGTGCCAGTGCACTCTCTGGACTCACTGCACTGCATCCCCAGTGGTGCAAGTGCACTCTCTGGACTCACTGCAGTGCATCCCAAGTGGTGCCAATGCACTCTCTGGACTCACTGCAGTGCATCCCCAGTGGTGCCAGTACACTCACTGGACTCACTGCAGTGCATCCCCAGTGGTGCCAGTACACTCACTGGACTTACTGCACTGCATCCCCAGTGGTGCCAGTGCAGTCTCTGCACTCACTGAAGTGCATCCCCAGTGGTGCCAGTGAACTCTCTGGACTCACTGCACTGCATCCCCAGTGGTGCCAGTGCACTCTCTGGACTCACTGCACTGCATCCCCAGTGGTGCCAGTGCACTCACTGGACTCACTATACTGCATCACCAGTGGTGCCAGTGCACTCTCTGGACTCACTGCACTGCATCCCCAGTGTTGCCAGTGCATTCACTGGACTCACTGTACTGCATCGCCAGTGGTGCCAGTGCACTCTCTGGACTCACTGCAGTGCATCCCCAGTGGTGCCAGTGCACTCTCTGGACTCACTGCAGTGCATCCCCACTGGTGCCAGTGCACTCACTGGATTCACTGCACTACATTCCCAGTGGTGCTAGTTCACTCTCTGGACTCACTGCAGTGCATCCCCAGTGGTGCCAGTGCACTCTTTGGACTCACTGAAGTGCATTCTCAGTGGTGCCAGTCCACTCTCTGGACTCACTGCACTGCATCCCCAGTGGTGCCAGTGCGCTCTCTGGCCTCACTGAAGTGCATTCTCAGTGGTGCCAGTGCACTCTCTGGACTCACTGCAGTGCATCCCCAGTGGTGCCAGTGCACTCTCTGGACTCACTGAAGTGCATTCTCAGTGGTGCCAGTGCACTCTCTGGACTCACTGCACTGCATCCCCAGTGGTGCCAGTACACTCACTGGACTGACTGCACTGCATCCCCAGTGGTGCTAGTGCAGTCTCTGCACTCACTGCACTGCATCGCCAGTGGTGCCAGAGCACTCTCTGGACTCACTACAGTGCATCCCCAGTGGTGCCAGTGCACTCTCTGGACTCACGGTACTGCATCCACAGTGGTGCCAGTGCACTCTGTGGACTCACTGCTGTGCATCCCCATTGGTGCCAGTGCACTCTCTGGACTCACTGCACTGCATCCCCAGTGGTGCCAGTGCACTCTCTGGACTCACTGCACTGCATCCCCAGTGGTGCAAGTGCACTCTCTGGACTCACTGCAGTGCAGCCCAAGTGGTGCCAATGCACTCTCTGGACTCACTGCAGTGCATCCCCAGTGGTGCCAGTACACTCACTGGACTTACTGCACTGCATCCCCAGTGGTGCCAGTGCAGTCTCTGCACTCACTGAAGTGCATCCCCAGTGGTGCCAGTGAACTCTCTGGACTCACTGCTGTGCGTCCCCAGTGGTGCCAGTGCACTCTCTGGACTCACTGCACTGCATCCCCAGTGGTGCCAGTGCACTCTCTGGACTCACTGCACTGCATCCCCAGTGGTGCCAGTGCACTCTCTGGACTCACTGCACTGCATCTCCAATGGTGCCAGTGCACTCTCTGGACTCACTGCACTGCATCCCCAGTGGAGCCAGTGCACTCTCTGGACTCACTGAAGTGCATCCCCATTGGTGCCAGTGCACTCTCTGGACTCACTGCACTGCATCCCCAGTGGTGCCAGTGCACTCTCTGGACTCACTGCACTGCATCCCCAGTGGTGCAAGTGCACTCTCTGGACTCACTGCAGTGCATCCCAAGTGGTGCCAATGCACTCTCTGGACTCACTGCACTGCATCCCCATTGGTGCCAGTACACTCACTGGACTCACTGCACTGCATCCCCAGTGCTGCGAGTGCAGTCTCTGCACTCACTGAAGTGCATCTCCAGTGGTGCCAGTGAACTCTCTGGACTCACTGCAGTGCATCCCCAGTGGTGCCAGTGCACTCTCTGGACTCACTGCACTGCATCCCCAGTGGTGCCAGTGCACTCTCTGGACTCACTGCACTGCATCCCCAGTGGTGCCAGTGCACTCTCTGGACTCACTGCAGTGCATCTCCAATGGTGCCAGTGCACTCTCTTCACTCACTGCACTGCATCCCCAGTGGTGCCAATGCACTCTCTGGACTCACTGCTGTGCATCCCCAGTGGTGCCAGTGCACTCTCTGGACTCACTGCACTGCATCTCCAATGGTGCCAATGCACTCTCTGGACTCACTGTACTGCATCCCCAGTGGTGCCAGTGCACTCTCTTGACTCACTGCACTGCATCCCCAGTGGTGCCAGTGCACTCACTGGATTCACTGCACTGCATCCCCAGTGGTGCTAGTGCACTCTCTGGACTCACTGCAGTGCATCCCCAGTGGTACCAGTGCACTCTCTGGACTCACTGAAGTGCATTCTCAGTGGTGCCAGTGCACTCTGTGGACTCACTGCACTGCATCCCCAGTGGTGCCAGTGCGCTCTCTGGACTCACTGCAGTGCATCCCCAGTGGTGCCAGTGCACTCTCTGGACTCACTGCACTGCATCCCCAGTGCTGCCAGTGCACTCTCTGGACTCACTGCACTGCATCCCCAGTGGTGCCAGTGCACTCTCTGGACTCACTGCACTGCATCCCCAGTGGTGCCAGTGCACTCTCTGGACTCACTGCACTGCATCCCCAGTGGTGCCAGTGCACTCTCTGGACTCACTGCACTGCATCCCCAGTGGTACCAGTGCACTCTGTGGACTCAATGCACTGTATCCCCAGTGGTGCCAGAGCACTCTCTGGACTCACTGCACTGCATCCCCAGTGGTGCCAATGCACGCTCTGGACTCACTGCACTGCATCCCCAGTGGTGCCAGTGCACTCTCTGGACTCACTGCACTGCATCCCAAGTGGTGCCAGTGCACTCTCTGGAGTCACTGCACTGCATCCCCAGTGGTGCCAGTGCACTCTCTCGAGTCACTGCACTACATCCCCAGTGGTGCCAGTGCACTCACTGGACTCACTGTACTGCATCATCAGTGGTGCCAGTGCACTCTCTGGACTCACTGCAGTGCATCCCCAGTGGTGCCAGTGCACTCTCTGGACTCACTGCACTGCATCCCCAGTGGTGCCAGTGCACTCTCTGGACTCACTGCACTGCATCCCCAGTGGTGCCAGTGCACTCTCTGGACTCACTGCACTGCATCCCAAGTGGTGCCAGTGCACTCTCTGGAGTCACTGCACTGCATCCCCAGTGGTGCCAGTGCACTCTCTCGAGTCACTGCGCTACATCCCCAATGGTGCCAGTGCACTCACTGGACTCACTGTACTGCATCATCAGTGGTGCCAGTGCACTCTCTGGACTCACTGCAGTGCATCCCCAGTGGTGCCAGTGCACTCTCTGGACTCACTGCACTGCATCCCCAGTGGTGCCAGTGCACTCTCTGGACTCACTGTACTGCATCCCCAGTGGTGCCAGTGCACTCTGTGGACTCACTGCTGTGCATCCCCATTGGTGCCAGTGCACTCTCTGGACTCACTGCACTGCATCCCCAGTGGTGCCAGTGCACTCTCTGGACTCACTGCACTGCATCCCCAGTGGTGCAAGTGCACTCTCTGGACTCACTGCAGTGCATCCCAAGTGGTGCCAATGCACTCTCTGGACTCACTGCAGTGCATCCCCAGTGGTGCCAGTACACTCACTGGACTTACTGCACTGCATCCCCAGTGGTGCCAGTGCAGTCTCTGCACTCACTGAAGTGCATCCCCAGTGGTGCCAGTGAACTCTCTGGACTCACTGCAGTGCGTCCCCAGTGGTGCCAGTGCACTCTCTGGACTCACTGCACTGCATCCCCAGTGGTGCCAGTGCACTCTCTGGACTCACTGCACTGCATCCCCAGTGGTGCCAGTGCACTTTCTGGACTCACTGCACTGCATCTCCAATGGTGCCAGTGCACTCTCTGGACTCACTGCACTGCATCCCCAGTGGAGCCAGTGCACTCTCTGGACTCACTGAAGTGCATCCCCATTGGTGCCAGTGCACTCTCTGGACTCACTGCACTGCATCCCCAGTGGTGCCAGTGCACTCTCTGGACTCACTGCACTGCATCCCCAGTGGTGCAAGTGCACTCTCTGGACTCACTGCAGTGCATCCCAAGTGGTGCCAATGCACTCTCTGGACTCACTGCAGTGCATTCTCAGTGGTGCCAGTACACTCACTGGACTCACTGCACTGCATCCCCAGTGCTGCCAGTGCAGTCTCTGCACTCACTGAAGTCCATCTCCAGTGGTGCCAGTGAACTCTTTGGACTCACTGCAGTGCATCCCCAGTGGTGCCAGTGCACTCTCTGGACTCACTGCACTGCATCCCCAGTGGTGCCAGTGCACTCTCTGGACTCACTGCACTGCATCCCCAGTGGTGCCAGTGCACTCTCTGGACTCACTGTACTGCATCCCCAGTGGTGCCAGTGCACTCTCTTGACTCACTGCACTGCATCCCCAGTGGTGCCAGTGCACTCACTGGATTCACTGCACTGCATCCCCAGTGGTGCTAGTGCACTCTCTGGACTCACTGCAGTGCATCCCCAGTGGTACCAGTGCACTCTCTGGACTCACTGAAGTGCATTCTCAGTGGTGCCAGTGCACTCTGTGGACTCACTGCAGTGCATCCCCAGTGGTGCCAATGCGCTCTCTGGACTCACTGCAGTGCATCCCCAGTGGTGCCAGTGCACTCTCTGGACTCACTGCACTGCATCCCCAGTGCTGCCAGTGCACTCTGTGGACTCACTGCACTGCATCCCCAGTGGTGCCAGTGCACTCTCTGGACTCACTGCACTGCATCCCCAGTGGTGCCAGTGCACTCTCTGGACTCACTGCACTGCATCCCCAGTGGTGACAGTGCACTCTCTGGACTCACTGCACTGCATCCCCAGTGGTACCAGTGCACACTGTGGACTCACTGCAGTGCATCCCCAGTGCTGCCAGTGCACTCTCTGGACTCACTGCACTGCATCCCCAGTGGTGCCAATGCACTCTCTGGACTCACTGCACTGCATCCCCAGTGGTGCCAGTGCACTCTCTGGACTCACTGCACTGCATCCCAAGTGGTGCCAGTGCACTCTCTGGACTCACTGCACTGCATCCCCAGTGGTGCCAGTGCACTCTCTGGACGCACTGCACTGCATCCCCAGTGGTGCCAGTGCACTCTCTGGACTCACTGCACTGCATCCCAAGTGGTGCCAGTGCACTCTCTGGAGTCACTGCACTGCATCCCCAGTGGTGCCAGTGCACTCTCTGGAGTCACTGCACTACATCCCCAGTGGTGCCAGTGCACTCTCTGGACTCACTGCACTGCATCCCCAGTGGTGCAAGTGCACTCTCTGGACTCACTGCAGTGCATCCCAAGTGGTGCCAATGCACTCTCTGGACTCACTGCAGTGCATCCCCAGTGGTGCCAGTACACTCACTGGACTCACTGCAGTGCATCCCCAGTGGTGCCAGTACACTCACTGGACTTACTGCACTGCATCCCCAGTGGTGCCAGTGCAGTCTCTGCACTCACTGAAGTGCATCCCCAGTGGTGCCAGTGAACTCTCTGGACTCACTGCAGTGCGTCCCCAGTGGTGCCAGTGCACTCTCTGGACTCACTGCACTGCATCCCCAGTGGTGCCAGTGCACTCTCTGGACTCACTGCACTGCATCCCCAGTGGTGCCAGTGCACTTTCTGGACTCACTGCACTGCATCTCCAATGGTGCCAGTGCACTCTCTGGACTCACTGCACTGCATCCCCAGTGGTGCCAGTGCACTCTCTGGACTCACTGCACTGCATCCCCAGTGGTGCAAGTGCACTCTCTGGACTCACTGCAGTGCATCCCAAGTGGTGCCAATGCACTCTCTGGACTCACTGCAGTGCATCCCCAGTGGTGCCAGTACACTCACTGGACTCACTGCACTGCATCCCCAGTGCTGCCAGTGCAGTCTCTGCACTCACTGAAGTGCATCCCCAGTGGTGCCAGTGAACTCTCTGGACTCACTGCAGTGCATCCCCAGTGGTGCCAGTGCACTCTCTGGACTCACTGCACTGCATCCCCAGTGGTGCCAGTGCACTCTCTGGACTCACTGCACTGCATCCCCAGTGGTGCCAGTGCACTCTCTGGACTCACTGTACTGCATCCCCAGTGGTGCCAGTGCACTCTCTTGACTCACTGCACTGCATCCCCAGTGGTGCCAGTGCACTCACTGGATTCACTGCACTGCATCCCCAGTGGTGCTAGTGCACTCTCTGGACTCACTGCAGTGCATCCCCAGTGGTACCAGTGCACTCTCTGGACTCACTGAAGTGCATTCTCAGTGGTGCCAGTGCACTCTGTGGACTCACTGCAGTGCATCCCCAGTGGTGCCAATGCGCTCTCTGGACTCACTGCAGTGCATCCCCAGTGGTGCCAGTGCACTCTCTGGACTCACTGCACTGCATCCCCAGTGCTGCCAGTGCACTCTCTGGACTCACTGCACTGCATCCCCAGTGGTGCCAGTGCACTCTCTGGACGCACTGCACTGCATCCCCAGTGGTGCCAGTGCACTCTCTGGACTCACTGCAGTGCATCCCCAGTGGTGCCAGTGCACTCTCTGGACTCACTGCACTGCATCCCCAGTGGTACCAGTGCACACTGTGGACTCACTGCAGTGCATCCCCAGTGCTGCCAGTGCACTCTCTGGACTCACTGCACTGCATCCCCAGTGGTGCCAATGCACTCTCTGGACTCACTGCACTGCATCCCCAGTGGTGCCAGTGCACTCTCTGGACTCACTGCACTGCATCCCAAGTGGTGCCAGTGCACTCTCTGGACTCACTGCACTGCATCCCCAGTGGTGCCAGTGCACTCTCTCGAGTCACTGCACTACATCCCCAGTGGTGCCAGTGCACTCACTGGACTCACTGTACTGCATCATCAGTGGTGCCAGTGCACTCTCTGGACTCACTGCAGTGCATCCCCAGTGGTGCCAGTGCACTCTCTGGACTCACTGCACTGCATCCCCAGTGGTGCCAGTGCACTCTCTGGACTCACTGCACTGCATCCCCAGTGGTGCCAGTGCACTCTCTGGACTCACTGCACTGCATCCCAAGTGGTGCCAGTGCACTCTCTGGAGTCACTGCACTGCATCCCCAGTGGTGCCAGTGCACTCTCTCGAGTCACTGCACTACATCCCCAGTGGTGCCAGTGCACTCACTGGACTCGCTGTACTGCATCCCCATTGGTGCCAGTGCACTCTCTGGACTCACTGCAGTGCATCCCCAGTGGTGCCAGTGCACTCTCTGGACTCACTGCACTGCATCCCCAGTGGTGCAAGTGCACTCTCTGGACTCACTGCAGTGCATCCCAAGTGGTGCCAATGCACTCTCTGGACTCACTGCAGTGCATCCCCAGTGGTGCCAGTACACTCACTGGACTCACTGCACTGCATCCCCAGTGCTGCCAGTGCAGTCTCTGCACTCACTGAAGTGCATCTCCAGTGGTGCCAGTGAACTCTTTGGACTCACTGCAGTGCATCCCCAGTGGTGCCAGTGCACTCTCTGGACTCACTGCACTGCATCCCCAGTGGTGCCAGTGCACTCTCTGGACTCACTGCACTGCATCCCCAGTGGTGCCAGTGCACTCTCTGGACTCACTGTACTGCATCCCCAGTGGTGCCAGTGCACTCTCTTGACTCACTGCACTGCATCCCCAGTGGTGCCAGTGCACTCACTGGATTCACTGCACTGCATCCCCAGTGGTGCTAGTGCACTCTCTGGACTCACTGCAGTGCATCCCCAGTGGTACCAGTGCACTCTCTGGACTCACTGAAGTGCATTCTCAGTGGTGCCAGTGCACTCTGTGGACTCACTGCAGTGCATCCCCAGTGGTGCCAATGCGCTCTCTGGACTCACTGCAGTGCATCCCCAGTGGTGCCAGTGCACTCTCTGGACTCACTGCACTGCATCCCCAGTGCTGCCAGTGCACTCTGTGGACTCACTGCACTGCATCCCCAGTGGTGCCAGTGCACTCTCTGGACTCACTGCACTGCATCCCCAGTGGTACCAGTGCACACTGTGGACTCACTGCAGTGCATCCCCAGTGCTGCCAGTGCACTCTCTGGACTCACTGCACTGCATCCCCAGTGGTGCCAATGCACTCTCTGGACTCACTGCACTGCATCCCCAGTGGTGCCAGTACACTCACTGGACTCACTGCAGTGCATCCCCAGTGGTGCCAGTACACTCACTGGACTTACTGCACTGCATCCCCAGTGGTGCCAGTGCAGTCTCTGCACTCACTGAAGTGCATCCCCAGTGGTGCCAGTGAACTCTCTGGACTCACTGCAGTGCGTCCCCAGTGGTGCCAGTGCACTCTCTGGACTCACTGCACTGCATCCCCAGTGGTGCCAGTGCACTCTCTGGACTCACTGCACTGCATCCCCAGTGGTGCCAGTGCACTTTCTGGACTCACTGCACTGCATCTCCAATGGTGCCAGTGCACTCTCTGGACTCACTGCACTGCATCCCCAGTGGTGCCAGTGCACTCTCTGGACTCACTGCACTGCATCCCCAGTGGTGCAAGTGCACTCTCTGGACTCACTGCAGTGCATCCCAAGTGGTGCCAATGCACTCTCTGGACTCACTGCAGTGCATCCCCAGTGGTGCCAATGCACTCTCTGGACTCACTGCACTGCATCCCCAGTGGTGCCAGTGCACTCTCTGGACTCACTGCACTGCATCCCAAGTGGTGCCAGTGCACTCTCTGGACTCACTGCACTGCATCCCCAGTGGTGCCAGTGCACTCTCTGGACTCACTGCACTGCATCCCAAGTGGTGCCAGTGCACTCTCTGGACTCACTGCACTGCATCCCCAGTGGTGCCAGTGCACTCTCTGGACGCACTGCACTGCATCCCCAGTGGTGCCAGTGCACTCTCTGGACTCACTGCACTGCATCCCAAGTGGTGCCAGTGCACTCTCTGGAGTCACTGCACTGCATCCCCAGTGGTGCCAGTGCACTCTCTGGAGTCACTGCACTACATCCCCAGTGGTGCCAGTGCACTCACTGGACTCACTGTACTGCATCATCAGTGGTGCCAGTGCACTCTCTGGACTCACTGCAGTGCATCCCCAGTGGTGCCAGTGCACTCTCTGGACTCACTGCACTGCATCCCCAGTGGTGCAAGTGCACTCTCTGGACTCACTGCAGTGCATCCCAAGTGGTGCCAATGCACTCTCTGGACTCACTGCAGTGCATCCCCAGTGGTGCCAGTACACTCACTGGACTCACTGCAGTGCATCCCCAGTGGTGCCAGTACACTCACTGGACTTACTGCACTGCATCCCCAGTGGTGCCAGTGCAGTCTCTGCACTCACTGAAGTGCATCCCCAGTGGTGCCAGTGAACTCTCTGGACTCACTGCAGTGCGTCCCCAGTGGTGCCAGTGCACTCTCTGGACTCACTGCACTGCATCCCCAGTGGTGCCAGTGCACTCTCTGGACTCACTGCACTGCATCCCCAGTGGTGCCAGTGCACTTTCTGGACTCACTGCACTGCATCTCCAATGGTGCCAGTGCACTCTCTGGACTCACTGCACTGCATCCCCAGTGGTGCCAGTGCACTCTCTGGACTCACTGCACTGCATCCCCAGTGGTGCAAGTGCACTCTCTGGACTCACTGCAGTGCATCCCAAGTGGTGCCAATGCACTCTCTGGACTCACTGCAGTGCATCCCCAGTGGTGCCAGTACACTCACTGGACTCACTGCACTGCATCCCCAGTGCTGCCAGTGCAGTCTCTGCACTCACTGAAGTGCATCCCCAGTGGTGCCAGTGAACTCTCTGGACTCACTGCAGTGCATCCCCAGTGGTGCCAGTGCACTCTCTGGACTCACTGCACTGCATCCCCAGTGGTGCCAGTGCACTCTCTGGACTCACTGCACTGCATCCCCAGTGGTGCCAGTGCACTCTCTGGACTCACTGTACTGCATCCCCAGTGGTGCCAGTGCACTCTCTTGACTCACTGCACTGCATCCCCAGTGGTGCCAGTGCACTCACTGGATTCACTGCACTGCATCCCCAGTGGTGCTAGTGCACTCTCTGGACTCACTGCAGTGCATCCCCAGTGGTACCAGTGCACTCTCTGGACTCACTGAAGTGCATTCTCAGTGGTGCCAGTGCACTCTGTGGACTCACTGCAGTGCATCCCCAGTGGTGCCAATGCGCTCTCTGGACTCACTGCAGTGCATCCCCAGTGGTGCCAGTGCACTCTCTGGACTCACTGCACTGCATCCCCAGTGCTGCCAGTGCACTCTCTGGACTCACTGCACTGCATCCCCAGTGGTGCCAGTGCACTCTCTGGACTCACTGCACTGCATCCCCAGTGGTGCCAGTGCACTCTCTGGACTCACTGCAGTGCATCCCCAGTGGTGCCAGTGCACTCTCTGGACTCACTGCACTGCATCCCCAGTGGTACCAGTGCACACTGTGGACTCACTGCAGTGCATCCCCAGTGCTGCCAGTGCACTCTCTGGACTCACTGCACTGCATCCCCAGTGGTGCCAATGCACTCTCTGGACTCACTGCACTGCATCCCCAGTGGTGCCAGTGCACTCTCTGGACTCACTGCACTGCATCCCAAGTGGTGCCAGTGCACTCTCTGGACTCACTGCACTGCATCCCCAGTGGTGCCAGTGCACTCTCTCGAGTCACTGCACTACATCCCCAGTGGTGCCAGTGCACTCACTGGACTCACTGTACTGCATCATCAGTGGTGCCAGTGCACTCTCTGGACTCACTGCAGTGCATCCCCAGTGGTGCCAGTGCACTCTCTGGACTCACTGCACTGCATCCCCAGTGGTGCCAGTGCACTCTCTGGACTCACTGCACTGCATCCCCAGTGGTGCCAGTGCACTCTCTGGACTCACTGCACTGCATCCCAAGTGGTGCCAGTGCACTCTCTGGAGTCACTGCACTGCATCCCCAGTGGTGCCAGTGCACTCTCTCGAGTCACTGCACTACATCCCCAGTGGTGCCAGTGCACTCACTGGACTCACTGTACTGCATCATCAGTGGTGCCAGTGCACTCTCTGGACT
Organism: Anser brachyrhynchus; assembly: GCF_964034855.1. NCBI lineage: Eukaryota > Metazoa > Chordata > Aves > Anseriformes > Anatidae > Anser > Anser brachyrhynchus. Next base: position 23,560 of record NW_027664134.1, read on the forward strand.
CACTGCAGTGCATCCCCAGTGGTGCCAGTGCACTCTGTGGACTCACTGCAGTGCATCCCCATTGGTGCCAGTGCACTCTCTGGACTCACTGCACTGCATCCCCAGTGGTGCAAGTGCACTCTCTGGACTCACTGCAGTGCATCCCAAGTGGTGCCAATGCACTCTCTGGACTCACTGCAGTGCATCCCCAGTGGTGCCAGTACACTCACTGGACTCACTGCACTGCATCCCCAGTGGTGCCAGTGCAGTCTCTGCACTCACTGAAGTGCATCCCCAATGGTGCCAGTGAACTCTCTGGACTCACTGCAGTGCATCCCCAGTGGTGCCAGTGCACTCTCTGGACTCACTGCACTGCATCCCCAGTGGTGCCAGTGCACTCTCTGGACTCACTGCACTGCATCTCCAATGGTGCCAGTGCACTCTCTGGACTCACTGCACTGCATCCCCAGTGGAGCCAGTGCACTCTCTGGACTCACTGAAGTGCATCCCCATTGGTGCCAGTGCACTCTCTGGACTCACTGCACTGCATCCCCAGTGGTGCCAGTGCACTCTCTGGACTCACTGCAGTGCATCCCCAGTGGTGCAAGTGCACTCTCTGGACTCACTGCAGTGCATCCCAAGTGGTGCCAATGCACTCTCTGGACTCACTGTACTGCATCATCAGTGGTGCCAGTACACTCACTGGACTCACTGCACTGCATCCCCAGTGGTGCCAGTGCAGTCTCTGCACTCACTGAAGTGCATCTCCAGTGGTGCCAGTGAACTCTCTGGACTCACTGCAGTGCATCCCCAGTGGTGCCAGTGCACTCTCTGGACTCACTGCACTGCATCCCCAGTGGTGCCAGTGCACTCTCTGGACTCACTGCACTGCATCCCCAGTGGTGCCAGTGCACTCTCTGGACTCACTGCAGTGCATCTCCAATGGTGCCAGTGCACTCTCTGGACTCACTGCACTGCATCCCCAGTGGTGCCAATGAACTCTCTGGACTCACTGCTGTGCATCCCCAGTGGTGCCAGTGCACTCTCTGGACTCACTGCACTGCATCTCCAATGGTGCCAATGCACTCTCTGGACTCACTGTACTGCATCCCCAGTGGTGCCAGTGCACTCTCTTGACTCACTGCACTGCATCCCCAGTGGTGCCAGTGCACTCACTGGATTCACTGCACTGCATCCCCAGTGGTGCTAGTGCACTCTCTGGACTCACTGCAGTGCATCCCCAGTGGTACCAGTGCACTCTCTGGACTCACTGAAGTGCATTCTCAGTGGTGCCAGTGCACTCTGTGGACTCACTGCAGTGCATCCCCAGTGGTGCCAGTGCGCTCTCTGGACTCACTGCAGTGCATCCCCAGTGGTGCCAGTGCACTCTCTGGACTCACTGCAGTGCATCCCCAGTGCTGCCAGTGCACTCTCTGGACTCACTGCACTGCATCCCCAGTGGTGCCAGTGCACTCTCTGGACTCACTGCACTGCATCCCCAGTGGTTCCAGTGCACTCTCTGGACTCACTGCACTGCATCCCCAGTGGTGCCAGTGCACTCTCTGGACTCACTGCACTGCATCCCCAGTGGTGCCAGTGCACTCTCTGGACTTACTGCAGTGCATCCCCAGTGGTGCCAGTGCACTCTCTGGAGTCACTGCACTGCATCCCCAGTGGTGCCAGTGCACTCTCTCGAGTCACTGCACTACATCCCCAGTGGTGCCAGTGCACTCACTGGACTCACTGTACTGCATCATCAGTGGTGCCAGTGCACTCTCTGGACTCACTGCAGTGCATCCCCAGTGGTGCCAGTGCACTCTCTGGACTCACTGCACTGCATCCCCAGTGGTGCCAGTGCACTCACTGGACTCACTATACTGCATCACCAGTGTTGCCAGTGCACTCTCTGGACTCACTGCACTGCATCCCCAGTGTTGCCAGTGCATTCACTGGACTCACTGTACTGCATCTCCAGTGGTGCCAGTGCACTCTCTGGACTCACTGCACTGCATCCCCAGTGGTGCCAGTGCACTCTCTGGACTCACTGCAGTGCATCCCCACTGGTGCCAGTGCACTCACTGGATTCACTGCACTACATTCCCAGTGGTGCTAGTTCACTCTCTGGACTCACTGCAGTGCATCCCCAGTGGTGCCAGTGCACTCTTTGGACTCACTGAAGTGCATTCTCAGTGGTGCCAGTCCACTCTCTGGACTCACTGCACTGCATCCCCAGTGGTGCCAGTGCGCTCTCTGGCCTCACTGAAGTGCATTCTCAGTGGTGCCAGTGCACTCTCTGGACTCACTGCAGTGCATCCCCAGTGGTGCCAGTGCACTCTCTGGACTCACTGAAGTGCATTCTCAGTGGTGCCAGTGCACTCTCTGGACTCACTGCACTGCATCCCCAGTGGTGCCAGTACACTCACTGGACTGACTGCACTGCATCCCCAGTGGTGCTAGTGCAGTCTCTGCACTCACTGCACTGCATCGCCAGTGGTGCCAGAGCACTCTCTGGACTCACTGCAGTGCATCCCCAGTGGTGCCAGTGCACTCTCTGGACTCACGGTACTGCATCCCCAGTGGTGCCAGTGCACTCTGTGGACTCACTGCTGTGCATCCCCATTGGTGCCAGTGCACTCTCTGGACTCACTGCACTGCATCCCCAGTGGTGCCAGTGCACTCTCTGGACTCACTGCACTGCATCCCCAGTGGTGCAAGTGCACTCTCTGGACTCACTGCAGTGCATCCCAAGTGGTGCCAATGCACTCTCTGGACTCACTGCAGTGCATCCCCAGTGGTGCCAGTACACTCACTGGACTTACTGCACTGCATCCCCAGTGGTGCCAGTGCAGTCTCTGCACTCACTGAAGTGCATCCCCAGTGGTGCCAGTGAACTCTCTGGACTCACTGCTGTGCGTCCCCAGTGGTGCCAGTGCACTCTCTGGACTCACTGCACTGCATCCCCAGTGGTGCCAGTGCACTCTCTGGACTCACTGCACTGCATCCCCAGTGGTGCCAGTGCACTCTCTGGACTCACTGCACTGCATCTCCAATGGTGCCAGTGCACTCTCTGGACTCACTGCACTACATCCCCAGTGGAGCCAGTGCACTCTCTGGACTCACTGAAGTGCATCCCCATTGGTGCCAGTGCACTCTCTGGACTCACTGCACTGCATCCCCAGTGGTGCCAGTGCACTCTCTGGACTCACTGCACTGCATCCCCAGTGGTGCAAGTGCACTCTCTGGACTCACTGCAGTGCATCCCAAGTGGTGCCAATGCACTCTCTGGACTCACTGCAGTGCATCCCCAGTGGTGCCAGTACACTCACTGGACTCACTGCACTGCATCCCCAGTGCTGCCAGTGCAGTCTCTGCACTCACTGAAGTGCATCTCCAGTGGTGCCAGTGAACTCTCTGGACTCACTGCACTGCATCCCCAGTGCTGCCAGTGCACTCTCTGGACTCACTGCACTGCATCCCCAGTGGTGCCAGTGCACTCTCTGGACTCACTGCACTGCATCCCCAGTGGTGCCAGTGCACTCTCTGGACTCACTGCACTGCATCCCCAGTGGTGCCAGTGCACTCTCTGGACTCACTGCACTGCATCCCCAGTGGTGCCAGTGCACTCTCTGGACTCACTGCAGTGCATCCCCAGTGGTGCCAGTGCACTCTCTGGAGTCACTGCACTGCATCCCCAGTGGTGCCAGTGCACTCTCTCGAGTCACTGCACTGCATCCCCAGTGGTGCCAGTGCACTCACTGGACTCACTGTACTGCATCATCAGTGGTGCCAGTGCACTCTCTGGACTCACTGCAGTGCATCCCCAGTGGTGCCAGTGCACTCTCTGGACTCACTGCACTGCATCCCCAGTGGTGCCAGTGCACTCACTGGACTCACTATACTGCATCACCAGTGGTGCCAGTGCACTCTCTGGACTCACTGCACTGCATCCCCAGTGTTGCCAGTGCATTCACTGGACTCACTGTACTGCATCTCCAGTGGTGCCAGTGCACTCTCTGGACTCACTGCAGTGCATCCCCAGTGGTGCCAGTGCACTCTCTGGACTCACTGCAGTGCATCCCCACTGGTGCCAGTGCACTCACTGGATTCACTGCACTACATTCCCAGTGGTGCTAGTTCACTCTCTGGACTCACTGCAGTGCATCCCCAGTGGTGCCAGTGCACTCTTTGGACTCACTGAAGTGCATTCTCAGTGGTGCCAGTCCACTCTCTGGACTCACTGCACTGCATCCCCAGTGGTGCCAGTGCGCTCTCTGGCCTCACTGAAGTGCATTCTCAGTGGTGCCAGTGCACTCTCTGGACTCACTGCAGTGCATCCCCAGTGGTGCCAGTGCACTCTCTGGACTCACTGAAGTGCATTCTCAGTGGTGCCAGTGCACTCTCTGGACTCACTGCACTGCATCCCCAGTGGTGCCAGTACACTCACTGGACTGACTCCACTGCATCCCCAGTGGTGCTAGTGCAGTCTCTGCACTCACTGCACTGCATCGCCAGTGGTGCCAGAGCACTCTCTGGACTCACTGCAGTGCATCCCCAGTGGTGCCAGTGCACTCTCTGGACTCACGGTACTGCATCCACAGTGGTGCCAGTGCACTCTGTGGACTCACTGCTGAGCATCCCCATTGGTGCCAGTGCACTCTCTGGACTCACTGCACTGCATCCCCAGTGGTGCCAGTGCACTCTCTGGACTCACTGCACTGCATCCCCAGTGGTGCAAGTGCACTCTCTGGACTCACTGCAGTGCATCCCAAGTGGTGCCAATGCACTCTCTGGACTCACTGCAGTGCATCCCCAGTGGTGCCAGTACACTCACTGGACTTACTGCACTGCATCCCCAGTGGTGCCAGTGCAGTCTCTGCACTCACTGAAGTGCATCCCCAGTGGTGCCAGTGAACTCTCTGGACTCACTGCTGTGCGTCCCCAGTGGTGCCAGTGCACTCTCTGGACTCACTGCACTGCATCCCCAGTGGTGCCAGTGCACTCTCTGGACTCACTGCACTGCATCCCCAGTGGTGCCAGTGCACTCTCTGGACTCACTGCACTGCATCTCCAATGGTGCCAGTGCACTCTCTGGACTCACTGCACTGCATCCCCAGTGGAGCCAGTGCACTCTCTGGACTCACTGAAGTGCATCCCCATTGGTGCCAGTGCACTCTCTGGACTCACTGCACTGCATCCCCAGTGGTGCCAGTGCACTCTCTGGACTCACTGCACTGCATCCCCAGTGGTGCAAGTGCACTCTCTGGACTCACTGCAGTGCATCCCAAGTGGTGCCAATGCACTCTCTGGACTCACTGCAGTGCATCCCCATTGGTGCCAGTACACTCACTGGACTCACTGCACTGCATCCCCAGTGCTGCCAGTGCAGTCTCTGCACTCACTGAAGTGCATCTCCAGTGGTGCCAGTGAACTCTCTGGACTCACTGCAGTGCATCCCCAGTGGTGCCAGTGCACTCTCTGGACTCACTGCACTGCATCCCCAGTGGTGCCAGTGCACTCTCTGGACTCACTGCACTGCATCCCCAGTGGTGCCAGTGCATTCTCTGGACTCACTGCAGTGCATCTCCAATGGTGCCAGTGCACTCTCTTCACTCACTGCACTGCATCCCCAGTGGTGCCAATGCACTCTCTGGACTCACTGCTGTGCATCCCCAGTGGTGCCAGTGCACTCTCTGGACTCACTGCACTGCATCTCCAATGGTGCCAATGCACTCTCTGGACTCACTGTACTGCATCCCCAGTGGTGCCAGTGCACTCTCTTGACTCACTGCACTGCATCCCCAGTGGTGCCAGTGCACTCACTGGATTCACTGCACTGCATCCCCAGTGGTGCTAGTGCACTCTCTGGACTCACTGCAGTGCATCCCCAGTGGTACCAGTGCACTCTCTGGACTCACTGAAGTGCATTCTCAGTGGTGCCAGTGCACTCTGTGGACTCACTGCACTGCATCCCCAGTGGTGCCAGTGCGCTCTCTGGACTCACTGCAGTGCATCCCCAGTGGTGCCAGTGCACTCTCTGGACTCACTGCACTGCATCCCCAGTGCTGCCAGTGCACTCTCTGGACTCACTGCACTGCATCCCCAGTGGTGCCAGTGCACTCTCTGGACTCACTGCACTGCATCCCCAGTGGAGCCAGTGCACTCTCTGGACTCACTGCACTGCATCCCCAGTGGTGCCAGTGCACTCTCTGGACTCACTGCACTGCATCCCCAGTGGTACCAGTGCACTCTGTGGACTCACTGCACTGTATCCCCAGTGGTGCCAGAGCACTCTCTGGACTCACTGCACTGCATCCCCAGTGGTGCCAATGCACGCTCTGGACTCACTGCACTGCATCCCCAGTGGTGCCAGTGCACTCTCTGGACTCACTGCACTGCATCCCAAGTGGTGCCAGTGCACTCTCTGGAGTCACTGCACTGCATCCCCAGTGGTGCCAGTGCACTCTCTCGAGTCACTGCACTACATCCCCAGTGGTGCCAGTGCACTCACTGGACTCACTGTACTGCATCATCAGTGGTGCCAGTGCACTCTCTGGACTCACTGCAGTGCATCCCCAGTGGTGCCAGTGCACTCTCTGGACTCACTGCACTGCATCCCCAGTGGTGCCAGTGCACTCTCTGGACTCACTGCACTGCATCCCCAGTGGTGCCAGTGCACTCTCTGGACTCACTGCACTGCATCCCAAGTGGTGCCAGTGCACTCTCTGGAGTCACTGCACTGCATCCCCAGTGGTGCCAGTGCACTCTCTCGAGTCACTGCGCTACATCCCCAGTGGTGCCAGTGCACTCACTGGACTCACTGTACTGCATCATCAGTGGTGCCAGTGCACTCTCTGGACTCACTGCAGTGCATCCCCAGTGGTGCCAGTGCACTCTCTGGACTCACTGCACTGCATCCCCAGTGGTGCCAGTGCACTCTCTGGACTCACTGCACTGCATCCCCAGTGGTGCAAGTGCACTCTCTGGACTCACTGCAGTGCATCCAAGTGGTGCCAATGCACTCTCTGGACTCACTGCAGTGCATCCCCAGTGGTGCCAGTACACTCACTGGACTCACTGCACTGCATCCCCAGTGGTGCCAGTGCAGTCTCTGCACTCACTGAAGTGCATCCCCAGTGGTGCCAGTGAACTCTCTGGACTCACTGCAGTGCATCCCCAGTGGTGCCAGTGCACTCTCTGGACTCACTGCACTGCATCCCCAGTGGTGCCAGTGCACTCTCTGGACTCACTGCACTGCATCCCCAGTGGTGCCAGTGCACTCTCTGGACTCACTGCACTGCATCTCCAATGGTGCCAGTGCACTCTCTGGACTCACTGCACTGCATCCCCAGTGGAGCCAGTGCACTCTCTGGACTCACTGAAGTGCATCCCCATTGGTGCCAGTGCACTCTCTGGACTCACTGCACTGCATCCCCAGTGGTGCCAGTGCACTCTCTGGACTCACTGTACTGCATCCCCAGTGGTGCAAGTGCACTCTCTGGACTCACTGCAGTGCATCCCAAGTGGTGCCAGTGCACTCTCTGGACTCACTGCAGTGCATCCCCAGTGGTGCCAGTACACTCACTGGACTCACTGCACTGCATCTCCAGTGGTGCCAGTGCAGTCTCTGCACTCACTGAAGTGCATCTCCAGTGGTGCCAGTGAACTCTCTGGACTCACTGCAGTGCATCCCCAGTGGTGCCAGTGCACTCTCTGGACTCACTGCACTGCATCCCCAGTGGTGCCAGTGCACTCTCTGGACTCACTGCACTGCATCCCCAGTGGTGCCAGTGCACTCTCTGGACTCACTGCAGTGCATCTCCAATGGTGCCAGTGCACTCTCTGGACTCACTGCACTGCATCCCCAGTGGTGCCAATGCACTCTCTGGACTCACTGCTGTGCATCCCCAGTGGTGCCAGTGCACTCTCTGGACTCACTGCACTGCATCTCCAATGGTGCCAATGCACTCTCTGGACTCACTGTACTGCATCCCCAGTGGTGCCAGTGCACTCTCTTGACTCACTGCACTGCATCCCCAGTGGTGCCAGTGCACTCACTGGATTCACTGCACTGCATCCCCAGTGGTGCTAGTGCACTCTCTGGACTCACTGCAGTGCATCCCCAGTGGTACCAGTGCACTCTCTGGACTCACTGAAGTGCATTCTCAGTGGTGCCAGTGCACTCTGTGGACTCACTGCAGTGCATCCCCAGTGGTGCCAGTGCGCTCTCTGGACTCACTGCAGTGCATCCCCAGTGGTGCCAGTGCACTCTCTGGACTCACTGCACTGCATCCCCAGTGCTGCCAGTGCACTCTCTGGACTCACTGCACTGCATCCCCAGTGGTGCCAGTGCACTCTCTGGACTCACTGCACTGCATCCCCAGTGGTGCCAGTGCACTCTCTGGACTCACTGCACTGCATCCCCAGTGGTGCCAGTGCACTCTCTGGACTCACTGCACTGCATCCCCAGTGGTACCAGTGCACTCTGTGGACTCACTGCAGTGCATCCCCAGTGCTGCCAGTGCACTCTCTGGACTCACTGCACTGCATCCCCAGTGGTGCCAATGCACTCTCTGGACTCACTGCACTGCATCCCCAGTGGTGCCAGTGCACTCTCTGGACTCACTGCAGTGCATCCCCAGTGGTGCCAGTACGCTCTCTGGACTCACTGCACTGCATCCCCAGTGGTGCTAGTGCACTCTGTGGACTCACTGCAGTGCATCCCCAGTGGTGCCAGTGCACTCTCTGGACTCACTGAAAGGCATTCTCAGTGGTGCCAGTGCACTCTCTGGACTCACTGCAGTGAATCCCCAGTGGTGCCAGTGCACTCTCTGGACTCACTGTACTGCATCACCAGTGGTGCCAGTGCACTCTCTGGAGTAACTGCAGTGCATCACCAGAGGTGCCAGTGCACTCTCTGGACTCACTGCACTGCATCCCCAGTGGTGCCAGTGCACTCTCTGGACTCACTGCACTGTAACCCCAGTGGTGCCAGAGCACTCTCTGGACTCACTGCACTGCATCCCCAGTGGTGCCTGTGCACTCTCTGGACTCACTGCACTGCATCCCCAGTGGTGCCACTGCACTCTCTGGACTCACTGCACTGCATCCACAGTGGTGCCAGTGCACTCCCTGCACTCACTGCACTGCATCCCCAGTGGTGCCAGTGCACTCACTGGACTCACTGCAGTGCATTCCCTCTGGTGCCAGTGCACTCTCTGGACTCACTGCACTGCATCCCCAGTGGTGCCAGTGCACTCTCTGGACTCACTGCAGTGCATCCCCAGTGGTGCCAGTGCACTCTCTGGACTCACTGCAGTGCATCCCCAGTGGTGCCAGTGCACTCTCTGGACTCACTGAAGTGCATCCCCCGTGGTGCCAGTGCGATCTCTGGACTCACTGCACTGCATTCCCAGTGGTGCCAGTGCACACTCTGGACTCACTGCACTGCATCCCCAGTGGTGCCAGTGCACTGTCTGGACTCACTGCAGTGCGTCCCCAGTTTTGCCTGTGCACTCTCTGGACTCACTGCACTGCATACCCAGTGGTGCCAGTGCACTCTCTGGACTAACTGCACTGCATCCCCATTGGAGCCAGTGCACTCTCTGGCCTCACTGCACTGCATCCCCAGTGGTGCCAGTGCACTCTGTGGACTCACTGCAGTGCATCCCCAGTGGAGCCCGTGCACTCTCTGGACTCACTGAAGTGCATCCCCAGTGGTGCCAGTGCACTCTCTGGACTCACTGCACTGCATCCCCAGTGGTGCCAGTGCACTCTGTGGACTCACTGCAGTGCATCAACAGTGGTGCCAGTGCACTCTCTGGACTCACTGAAGTGCATTCTCAGTGGTGCCAGTGCACTCTCTGGACTCACTGCAGTGCATCCCCAGTGGTGCCAGTACACTCACTGGACTGACTGCACTGCATCCCCAGTGGTGCTAGTGCACTCTCTGGACTCACTGCACTGCATCCCCAGTGGTGCCAATGCACTCTCTGGACTCACTGCTGTGCATCCCCAGTGGTGCCAGTGCACTCTCTGGACTCACAGTACTGCATCCCCAGTGGTGCCAGTGCACTCTGTGGACTCACTGCTTTGCATCCCCATTGGTGCCAGTGCATTCTCTGGACTCACTGCACTGCATCCCCAGTGGTGCCAGTGCACTCTCTGGACTCACTGCAGTGCATCCCCAGTGGTGCAAGAGCACTCTCTGGACTTACTGCAGTGCATCCCAAGTGGTGCCAATGCACTCTCTGGACTCACTGCAGTGCATCCCCAGTGGTGCCAGTACACTCTGTGGACTCACTGCACTGCATCCCCAGTGGTGCCAGTGCAGTCTCTGCACTCACTGAAGTGCATCCCCAGTGGTGCCAGTGAACTCTCTGGACTCACTGCAGTGCATCCCCAGTGGTGCCAGTGCACTCTCTGGACTCACTGCACTGCATCCCCAGTGGTGCCAGTGCACTCTCTGGACTCACTGCACTGCATCCCCAGTGGTGCCAGTGCACTCTCTGGACTCACTGCACTGCATGCCCAGTGGTGCCAGTGCACTCTCTGGACTCACTGCACTGCATCCCCAGTGGAGCCAGTGCACTCTGTGGACTCACTGAAGTGCATCCCCATTGGTGCCAGTGCACTCTCTGGACTCACTGCAGTGCATCCCCAGTGGTGCCAGCGCACTCTCTGGACTCACTGCACTGCATCCCCAGTGGTGCCAGTGCACTCTCTGGACTCACTGCAGTGCATCCCAAGTGGTGCCAATGCACTCTCTGGACTCACTGCAGTGCATCCCCAGTGGTGCCAGTGCACTCTCTGGACTCACTGCAGTGCATCCCAAGTGGTGCCAATGCACGCTCTGGACTCACTGCACTGCATCCCCAGTGGTGCCAGTGCAGTCTCTGGACTCACTGAAGTACATCTCCAGTGGTGCCAGTGAACTCTCTGGACTCACTGCAGTGCATCCCCAGTGGTGCCAGTGCACTCTCTGGACTCACTGCACTGCATCCCCACTGGTGCCAGTGCACTCTCTGGACTCACTGTACTGCATCACCAGTGGTGCCAGTGCACTCTCTGGACTCACTGCACTGCATCCCCAGTGGTGCCAGTGCACTCTGTGGACTCACTGCAGTGCATCCCCATTGGTGCCAGTGCACTCTCTGGACTCACTGCACTGCATCCCCAGTGGTGCAAGTGCACTCTCTGGACTCACTGCAGTGCATCCCAAGTGGTGCCAATGCACTCTCTGGACTCACTGCAGTGCATCCCCAGTGGTGCCAGTACACTCTCTGGACTCACTGCACTGCATCCCCAGTGGTGCCAGTGCAGTCTCTGCACTCACTGAAGTGCATCTCCAGTGGTGCCAGTGAACTCTCTGGACTCACTGCAGTGCATACCCAGTGGTGCCAGTGCACTCTCTGGACTCACTGCACTGCATCCCCAGTGGTGCCAGTGCACTCTCTGGACTCACTGCACTGCATCTCCAATGGTGCCAGTGCACTCTCTGGACTCACTGCACTGCATCCCCAGTGGTGTCAGTGCACTCTCTGGACTCACTGCACTGCATCCCCAGGGGTGCAAGTGCACTCTCTGGACTCACTGCAGTGCATCCCAAGTGGTGCCAATGCACTCTCTGGACTCACTGCAGTGCATCCCCAGTGGTGCCAGTACACTCTCTGGACTCACTGCACTGCATCCCCAGTGGTGCCAGTGCACTCTCTGGACTCACTGCAGTGCATCCCCAGTGTTGCCAGTACACTCTCTGGACTCACTGCACTGCATCCCCAGTGGTGCCAGTGCAGTCTCTGCACTCACTGAAGTGCATCTCCAGTGGTGCCAGTGAACTCTCTGGACTCACTGCAGTGCATCCCCAGTGTTGCCAGTACACTCTCTGGACTCACTGCACTGCATCCCCAGTGGTGCCAGTGCAGTCTCTGCACTCACTGAAGTGCATCTCCAGTGGTGCCAGTGAACTCTCTGGACTCACTGCAGTGCATCCCCAGTGGTGCCAGTGCACTCTCTGGACTCACTGCACTGCATCCCCAGTGGTGCCAGTGCACTCTCTGGACTCACTGCACTGCACCCCCAGTGGTGCCAGTGCACTCTCTGGACTCACTGCACTGCATCTCCAATGGTGCCAGTGCACTCTCTGGACTCACTGCACTGCATCCCAAGTGGTGCCAATGCACTCTCTGGACACACTGAAGTGCATCCCCAGTGGTGCCAGTGCACTCTCTGGACTCACTGCACTACTCCAGCCGCGGCAGTCGCTCCAGCCGCGGTAGCCCTCCAGCCTCGGCAGCCGCGGCAGCCGCGGCAGCCGCTCCGTCCGCGGCATACGCGGCAGACTGTCCAACCGCGGCAGCCGCTCCAGCCGCGGAAGCCGCGGCAGCCGCTCCAAACACGGCAGGCGCTCCAACCGCGGCAACCGCTCCAGCCGTGGCAGCCGCTCCACTCGGTAGCGGCTGGAGCGGCTGCCCCGGCTGGAGCTCCTGCCGCGTTTGGAGCGGTTACCGCGGCTGGGGCGGCTGCCGCGGCTGGAGCGGCTGCCGCGGCTGGAGGGGCTAACGCGGCTGGAGAGGCTGACGCGGTTGGAGCGTCTAGAGCGTCTGCCTCGGCTGGAGGGGCTACCGCGGCTGGAGCGGTTGACGCGGCTGGAGCGGAAAACGAGGCTGGAGCGCCACTCTCTGGACTCACTGCACTGCATCACCTGTGGTGCCAGTGCACTCTCTGGACTCACTGCAGTGCATCCCCAGTGGTGCCAGTGCACTCTCTGGACTCACTGCACTGCATCCCCTGTGGTGCCAGTACACTCTCTGGACTCACTGCACTGCATCCCCAGTGGCGCTAGTGCACTCTCTGGACTCACTGCAGTGCATCCCCAGTGGTGCCAGTGCACTCTCTGGACACACTGAAGTGCATTTTCAGTGGTGCCAGTGCACTCTCTGGACTCACTGCACTACATCCCCAGTGGTGCCAGTGCACTCTCTGGACTCACTGCACTGAAGCTCCATTGGTGCCAGTGCACTCTCTGGACTCACTGCAGTGCATCCCCAGTGGTGCCAGTGCACTCTCTGGACTCACTGCACTGCATCCCCAGTGGTGCCATTGCACTCTGTGGACTCACTGCAGTGCATCCCCAGTGGTGCCAGTGCGCTCTCTGGACTCACTGCACTGCATCCCCCGTGGTGCAAGTGCACTCTCTGGACTCACTGGAGTGCATCACCTGTGGTGCCAGTGCACTCTCTGGACTCACTGCACTGCATCCCCAGTGCTGCCAGTGCACTCTCTGGACTCACTGCACTGCATCCCCAGTGGTGCCAGTGCACTCTCTGGACTCACTGAAGTGCATTCTCAGTGGAGCCTGTGCACTCTCTGGACTCACTGCACTGCATCCCCAGTGGTGCCAGTGCACTCTCTGGACTCACTGCACTGCATCCCCAGTGGTGCCAGTGCACTCTCTGGACTCACTGCAGTGCATCCCCAGTGGTGCCAGTGCACTCTCTGGGCTCACTGCAGGGCATCCCCAGTGGTGCCAGTGCACTCTCTGGACTCACTGCACTGCATCCCCAGTGGTGCCAGTGCTATCCCTGGACTCACTGTAGTGCATCCCCAGTGGTGCCAGTGCACTCTCTGGACTCACTGCAGGGCATCCCCAGTGGTGCCAGTGCACTCTCTGGACTCACTGCACTGCATCCCCAGTGGTGACAGTGAAGTCTTTGGACTCACTGCACTCCATCCCCACTGGTGCCTTTGCACTCCCTGGACTCACTGCACTGCTCCAGCCGCGGCAGCCGCTCCAGCCGCGGTAGCCCTCCAGCCGTGGCAGCCGCTCCACTCGGTAGCGGCTGGAGCGGCTGCCGCGGCTGGAGCGGCTGGAGCGGCTGCCGCGACTGGAGCGGCTGCCGCGGTTGGAGCGGCTGCCGCGGCTGGAGCGGCTGGAGCGGATGCCGCGGCTGGAGCGGCTGGAGCGGCTGCCGCGGCTGGAGCGGCTGGCGCGGCTGGAGGAGCTACCGCGGCTGGAGCGGTTAACGCGGCTGGAGCGGATGCCGAGGCTGGAGCGGATGCCGCGGCTGGTGCGCCTGGAGAGGCTGCCGCGGCTGGAGCAGTGCAGTGAGTCCAGAGAGTGCACTGGCACCATTGGGGATGCAGTGCAGTGAGTCCAGAGAGTGCACTGGCAGGACTGGGGATGCAGTGCAGTGAGTCCAGAGAGTGCACTGGCACCACTGAGGATGCAATGCAGTGAGTCCAGAGAGTGCACTGGCACCACTGGGCATGCAGTGCTGTGAGTCCAGAGAGTGCACTGGCACCACTGGGGATGCACTTCAGTCAGTCCAGTGAGTGTACTGGCACCACTGGGGATGCACTGCAGTGAGTCAAGAGAGTGCACTGGCAGGACTGGGGATGCAGTGCAGTGAGTCCAGAGAGTGCACTGGCACCACTGGGGATGCCCTGCAGTGAGTCCTGAGAGCGCACTGGCACCACTGGGGATGCAGTGCAGTGAGTCCAGAGAGCGCACTGGCACCAGTGGGAATGCGGTGCAGTGAGTCCAGAGAGTGCAATGGCACCACTGGGGATGCACTGCAGTGAGTCCAGAGAGTGCACTAGCACCACTGGGGATGCAGAGCAGTGAGTCCAGAGAGTGCACTGGCACCACTGAGAATGCATTTCAGTGAGTCCAGAGAGTGCCGTTCCAGCCTCGGCATCCGCTCCAGCCGAGTCAACCCCGCGGTAGCCCCTCCAGCCGCGGCAGACGCTCCAGCCGCGGCAGCCGCTCCAGCCGCTCCAGCCGCGGCAGCCGCTCCAGCCCCTCCAGCCGCGCCAGCCTCTCCATCCGCGGCAGCCGCTCCAGCCGCGGCAGCCGCTCCAGCCGCTCCAGCCGCGGCAGCCGCTCCAGCCGCTACCGAGTGGAGCGGCTGCCACGGCTGGAGGGCTACCGCGGCTGGAGCGGCTGCCGCGGCTGGAGCAGTGCAGTGAGTCCAGGGAGTGCAAAGGCACCAGTGGGGATGGAGTGCAGTGAGTCCAAAGACTTCAATGTCACCACTGGGAATGCACTTCAGTCAGTCCAGTGAGTGTACTGGCACCACTGGGGATGCACAGCAGTGAGTCCAGAGAGTGCATTGGCACCACTGGGGATGCAGTGCAGTGAGTCCAGAGAGTGCACTGGCACCATTGGAGATGCAGTGCAGTGAGTCCAGAGAGTGCACTGGCACCACTGGGGATGCAGTGCAGTGAGTCCAGAGAGTGCACTGGCACCAGTGGGGATGCAGTGCAGAGTGTCCAGAGAGTGCACTGGCACCACTGGGATGCACTGCAGTGAGTCCAGAGAGTGCTCTGGCACCACTGGAGATGCACTTCAGTGAGTGCAGAGACTGCACTGGCACCACTGGGGATGCAGTGCAGTGAGTCCAGTGAGTGTACTGGCACCACTGGGGATGCACTGCAGTGAGTCCAGAGAGTGCATTGGCACCACTTGGGATGCACTGCAGTGAGTCCAGAGAGTGCACTGACACCACTGGGGATGCAGTGCAGTGAGTCCACAGAGTGCACTGACACCAGTGGGAATGCGGTGCAGTGAGTCCAGAGAGTGCACTGGCACCACTGGGGATGCACTGCAGTGAGTCCAGAGTGCACTAGCACCACTGGGGATGCAGAGCAGTGAGTCCAGAGAGTGCACTGGCACCACTGAGAATGCATTTCAGTGAGTCCAGAGAGTGCCGTTCCAGCCTCGGTATCCGCTCCAGCCGAGTCAACCCCGCGGTAGGCCCTCCAGCCGCGGCAGACGCTCCAGCCGCGGCAGCCGCTCCAGCCGCTCCAGCCGCGGCAGCCGCTCCAGCCCCTCCAGCCTCGCCAGCCTCTCCATCCGCGGCAGCCGCTCCAGCCGCGGCAGCCGCTCCAGCCGCTCCAACCGCGGCAGCCGCTCCAGCCGCTACCGAGTGGAGCGGCTGCCACGGCTGGAGGGCTACCGCGGCTGGAGCGGCTGCCGCGGCTGGAGCAGTGCAGTGAGTCCAGGGAGTGCAAAGGCACCAGTGGGGATGGAGTGCAGTGAGTCCAAAGACTTCACTGTCACCACTGGGAATGCAGTGCAGTGAGTCCAGGGAGTGCACTTGCACCACTGGGGATGCAGTGCAGTGACTCCAGTGAGTGCACTGACACCACTGGGGATGCACTTCAGTCAGTCCAGTGAGTGTACTGGCACCACTGGGGATGCACTGCAGTGAGTCAAGAGAGTGCACTGGCAGGACTGGGGATGCAGTGCAGTGAGTCCAGAGAGTGCACTGGCACCACTGGGGATGCCCTGCAGTGAGTCCTGAGAGCGCACTGGCACCACTGGGGATGCAGTGCAGTGAGTCCAGAGAGCGCACTGGCACCAGTGGGAATGCGGTGCAGTGAGTCCAGAGAGTGCAATGGCACCACTGGGGATGCACTGCAGTGAGTCCAGAGAGTGCACTAGCACCACTGGGGATGCAGAGCAGTGAGTCCAGAGAGTGCACTGGCACCACTGAGAATGCATTTCAGTGAGTCCAGAGAGTGCCGTTCCAGCCTCGGCATCCGCTCCAGCCGAGTCAACCCCGCGGTAGCCCCTCCAGCCGCGGCAGACGCTCCAGCCGCGGCAGCCGCTCCAGCCGCTCCAGCCGCGGCAGCCGCTCCAGCCCCTCCAGCCGCGCCAGCCTCTCCATCCGCGGCAGCCGCTCCAGCCGCGGCAGCCGCTCCAGCCGCTCCAGCCGCGGCAGCCGCTCCAGCCGCTACCGAGTGGAGCGGCTGCCACGGCTGGAGGGCTACCGCGGCTGGAGCGGCTGCCGCGGCTGGAGCAGTGCAGTGAGTCCAGGGAGTGCAAAGGCACCAGTGGGGATGGAGTGCAGTGAGTCCAAAGACTTCAATGTCACCACTGGGAATGCACTTCAGTCAGTCCAGTGAGTGTACTGGCACCACTGGGGATGCACAGCAGTGAGTCCAGAGAGTGCATTGGCACCACTGGGGATGCAGTGCAGTGAGTCCAGAGAGTGCACTGGCACCATTGGAGATGCAGTGCAGTGAGTCCAGAGAGTGCACTGGCACCACTGGGGATGCAGTGCAGTGAGTCCAGAGAGTGCACTGGCACCAGTGGGGATGCAGTGCAGAGTGTCCAGAGAGTGCACTGGCACCACTGGGATGCACTGCAGTGAGTCCAGAGAGTGCTCTGGCACCACTGGAGATGCACTTCAGTGAGTGCAGAGACTGCACTGGCACCACTGGGGATGCAGTGCAGTGAGTCCAGTGAGTGTACTGGCACCACTGGGGATGCACTGCAGTGAGTCCAGAGAGTGCATTGGCACCACTTGGGATGCACTGCAGTGAGTCCAGAGAGTGCACTGACACCACTGGGGATGCAGTGCAGTGAGTCCACAGAGTGCACTGACACCAGTGGGAATGCGGTGCAGTGAGTCCAGAGAGTGCACTGGCACCACTGGGGATGCACTGCAGTGAGTCCAGAGTGCACTAGCACCACTGGGGATGCAGAGCAGTGAGTCCAGAGAGTGCACTGGCACCACTGAGAATGCATTTCAGTGAGTCCAGAGAGTGCCGTTCCAGCCTCGGTATCCGCTCCAGCCGAGTCAACCCCGCGGTAGGCCCTCCAGCCGCGGCAGACGCTCCAGCCGCGGCAGCCGCTCCAGCCGCTCCAGCCGCGGCAGCCGCTCCAGCCCCTCCAGCCTCGCCAGCCTCTCCATCCGCGGCAGCCGCTCCAGCCGCGGCAGCCGCTCCAGCCGCTCCAACCGCGGCAGCCGCTCCAGCCGCTACCGAGTGGAGCGGCTGCCACGGCTGGAGGGCTACCGCGGCTGGAGCGGCTGCCGCGGCTGGAGCAGTGCAGTGAGTCCAGGGAGTGCAAAGGCACCAGTGGGGATGGAGTGCAGTGAGTCCAGAGAGTTCACTGTCACCACTGGGAATGCAGTGCAGTGAGTCCAGGGAGTGCACTTGCACCACTGGGGATGCAGTGCAGTGACTCCAGTGAGTGCACTGACACCACTGGGGATGCACTTCAGTCAGTCCAGTGAGTGTACTGGCACCACTGGGGATGCACTGCAGTGAGTCAAGAGAGTGCACTGGCAGGACTGGGGATGCAGTGCAGTGAGTCCAGAGAGTGCACTGGCACCACTGGGGATGCCCTGCAGTGAGTCCTGAGAGCGCACTGGCACCACTGGGGATGCAGTGCAGTGAGTCCAGAGAGCGCACTGGCACCAGTGGGAATGCGGTGCAGTGAGTCCAGAGAGTGCAATGGCACCACTGGGGATGCACTGCAGTGAGTCCAGAGAGTGCACTAGCACCACTGGGGATGCAGAGCAGTGAGTCCAGAGAGTGCACTGGCACCACTGAGAATGCATTTCAGTGAGTCCAGAGAGTGCCGTTCCAGCCTCGGCATCCGCTCCAGCCGAGTCAACCCCGCGGTAGCCCCTCCAGCCGCGGCAGACGCTCCAGCCGCGGCAGCCGCTCCAGCCGCTCCAGCCGCGGCAGCCGCTCCAGCCCCTCCAGCCGCGCCAGCCTCTCCATCCGCGGCAGCCGCTCCAGCCGCGGCAGCCGCTCCAGCCGCTCCAACCGCGGCAGCCGCTCCAGCCGCGGCAGCCGCTCCAGCCGCTCCAGCCGCGGCAGCCGCTCCAGCCGCTACCGAGTGGAGCGGCTGCCACGGCTGGAGGGCTACCGCGGCTGGAGCGGCTGCCGCGGCTGGAGCAGTGCAGTGAGTCCAGGGAGTGCAAAGGCACCAGTGGGGATGGAGTGCAGTGAGTCCAAAGACTTCAATGTCACCACTGGGAATGCACTTCAGTCAGTCCAGTGAGTGTACTGGCACCACTGGGGATGCACAGCAGTGAGTCCAGAGAGTGCATTGGCACCACTGGGGATGCAGTGCAGTGAGTCCAGAGAGTGCACTGGCACCATTGGAGATGCAGTGCAGTGAGTCCAGAGAGTGCACTGGCACCACTGGGGATGCAGTGCAGTGAGTCCAGAGAGTGCACTGGCACCAGTGGGGATGCAGTGCAGAGTGTCCAGAGAGTGCACTGGCACCACTGGGATGCACTGCAGTGAGTCCAGAGAGTGCTCTGGCACCACTGGAGATGCACTTCAGTGAGTGCAGAGACTGCACTGGCACCACTGGGGATGCAGTGCAGTGAGTCCAGTGAGTGTACTGGCACCACTGGGGATGCACTGCAGTGAGTCCAGAGAGTGCATTGGCACCACTTGGGATGCACTGCAGTGAGTCCAGAGAGTGCACTGGCACCACTGGGGATGCAGTGCAGTGAGTCCAGAGAGTGCACTGGCTCCACTGAGAATGCACTTCAGTGAGTCCAGAGAGTGCACTGGCACCACTGTGGATGCAGTGCCGTGAGTCCAGCGAATGCACTGGCACCACTGGGGATACGGTGCCGGGAGTCCAGAGAGTGCACTGACACCACTGGGGATGCAGTGCAGTGAGTCCACAGAGTGCACTGACACCAGTGGGAATGCGGTGCAGTGAGTCCAGAGAGTGCACTGGCACCACTGGGGATGCACTGCAGTGAGTCCAGAGTGCACTAGCACCACTGGGGATGCAGAGCAGTGAGTCCAGAGAGTGCACTGGCACCACTGAGAATGCATTTCAGTGAGTCCAGAGAGTGCCGTTCCAGCCTCGGTATCCGCTCCAGCCGAGTCAACCCCGCGGTAGGCCCTCCAGCCGCGGCAGACGCTCCAGCCGCGGCAGCCGCTCCAGCCGCTCCAGCCGCGGCAGCCGCTCCAGCCCCTCCAGCCTCGCCAGCCTCTCCATCCGCGGCAGCCGCTCCAGCCGCTCCAACCGCGGCAGCCGCTCCAGCCGCTACCGAGTGGAGCGGCTGCCACGGCTGGAGGGCTACCGCGGCTGGAGCGGCTGCCGCGGCTGGAGCAGTGCAGTGAGTCCAGGGAGTGCAAAGGCACCAGTGGGGATGGAGTGCAGTGAGTCCAAAGACTTCACTGTCACCACTGGGAATGCAGTGCAGTGAGTCCAGGGAGTGCACTTGCACCACTGGGGATGCAGTGCAGTGACTCCAGTGAGTGCACTGACACCACTGGGGATGCACTTCAGTCAGTCCAGTGAGTGTACTGGCACCACTGGGGATGCACTGCAGTGAGTCAAGAGAGTGCACTGGCAGGACTGGGGATGCAGTGCAGTGAGTCCAGAGAGTGCACTGGCACCACTGGGGATGCCCTGCAGTGAGTCCTGAGAGCGCACTGGCACCACTGGGGATGCAGTGCAGTGAGTCCAGAGAGCGCACTGGCACCAGTGGGAATGCGGTGCAGTGAGTCCAGAGAGTGCAATGGCACCACTGGGGATGCACTGCAGTGAGTCCAGAGAGTGCACTAGCACCACTGGGGATGCAGAGCAGTGAGTCCAGAGAGTGCACTGGCACCACTGAGAATGCATTTCAGTGAGTCCAGAGAGTGCCGTTCCAGCCTCGGCATCCGCTCCAGCCGAGTCAACCCCGCGGTAGCCCCTCCAGCCGCGGCAGACGCTCCAGCCGCGGCAGCCGCTCCAGCCGCTCCAGCCGCGGCAGCCGCTCCAGCCCCTCCAGCCGCGCCAGCCTCTCCATCCGCGGCAGCCGCTCCAGCCGCGGCAGCCGCTCCAGCCGCGGCAGCCGCTCCAGCCGCTACCGAGTGGAGCGGCTGCCACGGCTGGAGGGCTACCGCGGCTGGAGCGGCTGCCGCGGCTGGAGCAGTGCAGTGAGTCCAGGGAGTGCAAAGGCACCAGTGGGGATGGAGTGCAGTGAGTCCAAAGACTTCAATATCACCACTGGGAATGCACTTCAGTCAGTCCAGTGAGTGTACTGGCACCACTGGGGATGCACAGCAGTGAGTCCAGAGAGTGCATTGGCACCACTGGGGATGCAGTGCAGTGAGTCCAGAGAGTGCACTGGCACCATTGGAGATGCAGTGCAGTGAGTCCAGAGAGTGCACTGGCACCACTGGGGATGCAGTGCAGTGAGTCCAGAGAGTGCACTGGCACCAGTGGGGATGCAGTGCAGAGTGTCCAGAGAGTGCACTGGCACCACTGGGATGCACTGCAGTGAGTCCAGAGAGTGCTCTGGCACCACTGGAGATGCACTTCAGTGAGTGCAGAGACTGCACTGGCACCACTGGGGATGCAGTGCAGTGAGTCCAGTGAGTGTACTGGCACCACTGGGGATGCACTGCAGTGAGTCCAGAGAGTGCATTGGCACCACTTGGGATGCACTGCAGTGAGTCCAGAGAGTGCACTGACACCACTGGGGATGCAGTGCAGTGAGTCCACAGAGTGCACTGACACCAGTGGGAATGCGGTGCAGTGAGTCCAGAGAGTGCACTGGCACCACTGGGGATGCACTGCAGTGAGTCCAGAGTGCACTAGCACCACTGGGGATGCAGAGCAGTGAGTCCAGAGAGTGCACTGGCACCACTGAGAATGCATTTCAGTGAGTCCAGAGAGTGCCGTTCCAGCCTCGGTATCCGCTCCAGCCGAGTCAACCCCGCGGTAGGCCCTCCAGCCGCGGCAGACGCTCCAGCCGCGGCAGCCGCTCCAGCCGCTCCAGCCGCGGCAGCCGCTCCAGCCCCTCCAGCCTCGCCAGCCTCTCCATCCGCGGCAGCCGCTCCAGCCGCGGCAGCCGCTCCAGCCGCTCCAACCGCGGCAGCCGCTCCAGCCGCTACCGAGTGGAGCGGCTGCCACGGCTGGAGGGCTACCGCGGCTGGAGCGGCTGCCGCGGCTGGAGCAGTGCAGTGAGTCCAGGGAGTGCAAAGGCACCAGTGGGGATGGAGTGCAGTGAGTCCAAAGACTTCACTGTCACCACTGGGAATGCAGTGCAGTGAGTCCAGGGAGTGCACTTGCACCACTGGGGATGCAGTGCAGTGACTCCAGTGAGTGCACTGACACCACTGGGGATGCACTTCAGTCAGTCCAGTGAGTGTACTGGCACCACTGGGGATGCACTGCAGTGAGTCAAGAGAGTGCACTGGCAGGACTGGGGATGCAGTGCAGTGAGTCCAGAGAGTGCACTGGCACCACTGGGGATGCCCTGCAGTGAGTCCTGAGAGCGCACTGGCACCACTGGGGATGCAGTGCAGTGAGTCCAGAGAGCGCACTGGCACCAGTGGGAATGCGGTGCAGTGAGTCCAGAGAGTGCAATGGCACCACTGGGGATGCACTGCAGTGAGTCCAGAGAGTGCACTAGCACCACTGGGGATGCAGAGCAGTGAGTCCAGAGAGTGCACTGGCACCACTGAGAATGCATTTCAGTGAGTCCAGAGAGTGCCGTTCCAGCCTCGGCATCCGCTCCAGCCGAGTCAACCCCGCGGTAGCCCCTCCAGCCGCGGCAGACGCTCCAGCCGCGGCAGCCGCTCCAGCCGCTCCAGCCGCGGCAGCCGCTCCAGCCCCTCCAGCCGCGCCAGCCTCTCCATCCGCGGCAGCCGCTCCAGCCGCGGCAGCCGCTCCAGCCGCTCCAGCCGCGGCAGCCGCTCCAGCCGCTACCGAGTGGAGCGGCTGCCACGGCTGGAGGGCTACCGCGGCTGGAGCGGCTGCCGCGGCTGGAGCAGTGCAGTGAGTCCAGGGAGTGCAAAGGCACCAGTGGGGATGGAGTGCAGTGAGTCCAAAGACTTCAATGTCACCACTGGGAATGCACTTCAGTCAGTCCAGTGAGTGTACTGGCACCACTGGGGATGCACAGCAGTGAGTCCAGAGAGTGCATTGGCACCACTGGGGATGCAGTGCAGTGAGTCCAGAGAGTGCACTGGCACCATTGGAGATGCAGTGCAGTGAGTCCAGAGAGTGCACTGGCACCACTGGGGATGCAGTGCAGTGAGTCCAGAGAGTGCACTGGCACCAGTGGGGATGCAGTGCAGAGTGTCCAGAGAGTGCACTGGCACCACTGGGATGCACTGCAGTGAGTCCAGAGAGTGCTCTGGCACCACTGGAGATGCACTTCAGTGAGTGCAGAGACTGCACTGGCACCACTGGGGATGCAGTGCAGTGAGTCCAGTGAGTGTACTGGCACCACTGGGGATGCACTGCAGTGAGTCCAGAGAGTGCATTGGCACCACTTGGGATGCACTGCAGTGAGTCCAGAGAGTGCACTGACACCACTGGGGATGCAGTGCAGTGAGTCCACAGAGTGCACTGACACCAGTGGGAATGCGGTGCAGTGAGTCCAGAGAGTGCACTGGCACCACTGGGGATGCACTGCAGTGAGTCCAGAGTGCACTAGCACCACTGGGGATGCAGAGCAGTGAGTCCAGAGAGTGCACTGGCACCACTGAGAATGCATTTCAGTGAGTCCAGAGAGTGCCGTTCCAGCCTCGGTATCCGCTCCAGCCGAGTCAACCCCGCGGTAGGCCCTCCAGCCGCGGCAGACGCTCCAGCCGCGGCAGCCGCTCCAGCCGCTCCAGCCGCGGCAGCCGCTCCAGCCCCTCCAGCCTCGCCAGCCTCTCCATCCGCGGCAGCCGCTCCAGCCGCGGCAGCCGCTCCAGCCGCTCCAACCGCGGCAGCCGCTCCAGCCGCTACCGAGTGGAGCGGCTGCCACGGCTGGAGGGCTACCGCGGCTGGAGCGGCTGCCGCGGCTGGAGCAGTGCAGTGAGTCCAGGGAGTGCAAAGGCACCAGTGGGGATGGAGTGCAGTGAGTCCAGAGAGTTCACTGTCACCACTGGGAATGCAGTGCAGTGAGTCCAGGGAGTGCACTTGCACCACTGGGGATGCAGTGCAGTGACTCCAGTGAGTGCACTGACACCACTGGGGATGCACTTCAGTCAGTCCAGTGAGTGTACTGGCACCACTGGGGATGCACTGCAGTGAGTCAAGAGAGTGCACTGGCAGGACTGGGGATGCAGTGCAGTGAGTCCAGAGAGTGCACTGGCACCACTGGGGATGCCCTGCAGTGAGTCCTGAGAGCGCACTGGCACCACTGGGGATGCAGTGCAGTGAGTCCAGAGAGCGCACTGGCACCAGTGGGAATGCGGTGCAGTGAGTCCAGAGAGTGCAATGGCACCACTGGGGATGCACTGCAGTGAGTCCAGAGAGTGCACTAGCACCACTGGGGATGCAGAGCAGTGAGTCCAGAGAGTGCACTGGCACCACTGAGAATGCATTTCAGTGAGTCCAGAGAGTGCCGTTCCAGCCTCGGCATCCGCTCCAGCCGAGTCAACCCCGCGGTAGCCCCTCCAGCCGCGGCAGACGCTCCAGCCGCGGCAGCCGCTCCAGCCGCTCCAGCCGCGGCAGCCGCTCCAGCCCCTCCAGCCGCGCCAGCCTCTCCATCCGCGGCAGCCGCTCCAGCCGCGGCAGCCGCTCCAGCCGCTCCAACCGCGGCAGCCGCTCCAGCCGCGGCAGCCGCTCCAGCCGCTCCAGCCGCGGCAGCCGCTCCAGCCGCTACCGAGTGGAGCGGCTGCCACGGCTGGAGGGCTACCGCGGCTGGAGCGGCTGCCGCGGCTGGAGCAGTGCAGTGAGTCCAGGGAGTGCAAAGGCACCAGTGGGGATGGAGTGCAGTGAGTCCAAAGACTTCAATGTCACCACTGGGAATGCACTTCAGTCAGTCCAGTGAGTGTACTGGCACCACTGGGGATGCACAGCAGTGAGTCCAGAGAGTGCATTGGCACCACTGGGGATGCAGTGCAGTGAGTCCAGAGAGTGCACTGGCACCATTGGAGATGCAGTGCAGTGAGTCCAGAGAGTGCACTGGCACCACTGGGGATGCAGTGCAGTGAGTCCAGAGAGTGCACTGGCACCAGTGGGGATGCAGTGCAGAGTGTCCAGAGAGTGCACTGGCACCACTGGGATGCACTGCAGTGAGTCCAGAGAGTGCTCTGGCACCACTGGAGATGCACTTCAGTGAGTGCAGAGACTGCACTGGCACCACTGGGGATGCAGTGCAGTGAGTCCAGTGAGTGTACTGGCACCACTGGGGATGCACTGCAGTGAGTCCAGAGAGTGCATTGGCACCACTTGGGATGCACTGCAGTGAGTCCAGAGAGTGCACTGGCACCACTGGGGATGCAGTGCAGTGAGTCCAGAGAGTGCACTGGCTCCACTGAGAATGCACTTCAGTGAGTCCAGAGAGTGCACTGGCACCACTGTGGATGCAGTGCCGTGAGTCCAGCGAATGCACTGGCACCACTGGGGATACGGTGCCGGGAGTCCAGAGAGTGCACTGACACCACTGGGGATGCAGTGCAGTGAGTCCACAGAGTGCACTGACACCAGTGGGAATGCGGTGCAGTGAGTCCAGAGAGTGCACTGGCACCACTGGGGATGCACTGCAGTGAGTCCAGAGTGCACTAGCACCACTGGGGATGCAGAGCAGTGAGTCCAGAGAGTGCACTGGCACCACTGAGAATGCATTTCAGTGAGTCCAGAGAGTGCCGTTCCAGCCTCGGTATCCGCTCCAGCCGAGTCAACCCCGCGGTAGGCCCTCCAGCCGCGGCAGACGCTCCAGCCGCGGCAGCCGCTCCAGCCGCTCCAGCCGCGGCAGCCGCTCCAGCCCCTCCAGCCTCGCCAGCCTCTCCATCCGCGGCAGCCGCTCCAGCCGCTCCAACCGCGGCAGCCGCTCCAGCCGCTACCGAGTGGAGCGGCTGCCACGGCTGGAGGGCTACCGCGGCTGGAGCGGCTGCCGCGGCTGGAGCAGTGCAGTGAGTCCAGGGAGTGCAAAGGCACCAGTGGGGATGGAGTGCAGTGAGTCCAAAGACTTCACTGTCACCACTGGGAATGCAGTGCAGTGAGTCCAGGGAGTGCACTTGCACCACTGGGGATGCAGTGCAGTGACTCCAGTGAGTGCACTGACACCACTGGGGATGCACTTCAGTCAGTCCAGTGAGTGTACTGGCACCACTGGGGATGCACTGCAGTGAGTCAAGAGAGTGCACTGGCAGGACTGGGGATGCAGTGCAGTGAGTCCAGAGAGTGCACTGGCACCACTGGGGATGCCCTGCAGTGAGTCCTGAGAGCGCACTGGCACCACTGGGGATGCAGTGCAGTGAGTCCAGAGAGCGCACTGGCACCAGTGGGAATGCGGTGCAGTGAGTCCAGAGAGTGCAATGGCACCACTGGGGATGCACTGCAGTGAGTCCAGAGAGTGCACTAGCACCACTGGGGATGCAGAGCAGTGAGTCCAGAGAGTGCACTGGCACCACTGAGAATGCATTTCAGTGAGTCCAGAGAGTGCCGTTCCAGCCTCGGCATCCGCTCCAGCCGAGTCAACCCCGCGGTAGCCCCTCCAGCCGCGGCAGACGCTCCAGCCGCGGCAGCCGCTCCAGCCGCTCCAGCCGCGGCAGCCGCTCCAGCCCCTCCAGCCGCGCCAGCCTCTCCATCCGCGGCAGCCGCTCCAGCCGCGGCAGCCGCTCCAGCCGCGGCAGCCGCTCCAGCCGCTACCGAGTGGAGCGGCTGCCACGGCTGGAGGGCTACCGCGGCTGGAGCGGCTGCCGCGGCTGGAGCAGTGCAGTGAGTCCAGGGAGTGCAAAGGCACCAGTGGGGATGGAGTGCAGTGAGTCCAAAGACTTCAATGTCACCACTGGGAATGCACTTCAGTCAGTCCAGTGAGTGTACTGGCACCACTGGGGATGCACAGCAGTGAGTCCAGAGAGTGCATTGGCACCACTGGGGATGCAGTGCAGTGAGTCCAGAGAGTGCACTGGCACCATTGGAGATGCAGTGCAGTGAGTCCAGAGAGTGCACTGGCACCACTGGGGATGCAGTGCAGTGAGTCCAGAGAGTGCACTGGCACCAGTGGGGATGCAGTGCAGAGTGTCCAGAGAGTGCACTGGCACCACAGGTGATGCACTGCAGTGAGTCCAGAGAGTGCTCTGGCACCACTGGAGATGCACTTCAGTGAGTGCAGAGACTGCACTGGCACCACTGGGGATGCAGTGCAGTGAGTCCAGTGAGTGTACTGGCACCACTGGGGATGCACTGCAGTGAGTCCAGAGAGTGCATTGGCACCACTTGGGATGCACTGCAGTGAGTCCAGAGAGTGCACTGGCACCACTGGGGATGCAGTGCAGTGAGTCCAGAGAGTGCACTGGCTCCACTGAGAATGCACTTCAGTGAGTCCAGAGAGTGCACTGGCACCACTGTGGATGCAGTGCCGTGAGTCCAGCGAATGCACTGGCACCACTGGGGATACGGTGCCGGGAGTCCAGAGAGTGCACTGACACCACTGGGGATGCAGTGCAGTGAGTCCACAGAGTGCACTGACACCAGTGGGAATGCGGTGCAGTGAGTCCAGAGAGTGCACTGGCACCACTGGGGATGCACTGCAGTGAGTCCAGAGTGCACTAGCACCACTGGGGATGCAGAGCAGTGAGTCCAGAGAGTGCACTGGCACCACTGAGAATGCATTTCAGTGAGTCCAGAGAGTGCCGTTCCAGCCTCGGTATCCGCTCCAGCCGAGTCAACCCCGCGGTAGGCCCTCCAGCCGCGGCAGACGCTCCAGCCGCGGCAGCCGCTCCAGCCGCTCCAGCCGCGGCAGCCGCTCCAGCCCCTCCAGCCTCGCCAGCCTCTCCATCCGCGGCAGCCGCTCCAGCCGCTACCGAGTGGAGCGGCTGCCACGGCTGGAGGGCTACCGCGGCTGGAGCGGCTGCCGCGGCTGGAGCAGTGCAGTGAGTCCAGGGAGTGCAAAGGCACCAGTGGGGATGGAGTGCAGTGAGTCCAAAGACTTCACTGTCACCACTGGGAATGCAGTGCAGTGAGTCCAGGGAGTGCACTTGCACCACTGGGGATGCAGTGCAGTGACTCCAGTGAGTGCACTGACACCACTGGGGATGCACTTCAGTCAGTCCAGTGAGTGTACTGGCACCACTGGGGATGCACTGCAGTGAGTCAAGAGAGTGCACTGGCAGGACTGGGGATGCAGTGCAGTGAGTCCAGAGAGTGCACTGGCACCACTGGGGATGCCCTGCAGTGAGTCCTGAGAGCGCACTGGCACCACTGGGGATGCAGTGCAGTGAGTCCAGAGAGCGCACTGGCACCAGTGGGAATGCGGTGCAGTGAGTCCAGAGAGTGCAATGGCACCACTGGGGATGCACTGCAGTGAGTCCAGAGAGTGCACTAGCACCACTGGGGATGCAGAGCAGTGAGTCCAGAGAGTGCACTGGCACCACTGAGAATGCATTTCAGTGAGTCCAGAGAGTGCCGTTCCAGCCTCGGCATCCGCTCCAGCCGAGTCAACCCCGCGGTAGCCCCTCCAGCCGCGGCAGACGCTCCAGCCGCGGCAGCCGCTCCAGCCGCTCCAGCCGCGGCAGCCGCTCCAGCCCCTCCAGCCGCGCCAGCCTCTCCATCCGCGGCAGCCGCTCCAGCCGCGGCAGCCGCTCCAGCCGCTCCAGCCGCGGCAGCCGCTCCAGCCGCTACCGAGTGGAGCGGCTGCCACGGCTGGAGGGCTACCGCGGCTGGAGCGGCTGCCGCGGCTGGAGCAGTGCAGTGAGTCCAGGGAGTGCAAAGGCACCAGTGGGGATGGAGTGCAGTGAGTCCAAAGACTTCAATGTCACCACTGGGAATGCACTTCAGTCAGTCCAGTGAGTGTACTGGCACCACTGGGGATGCACAGCAGTGAGTCCAGAGAGTGCATTGGCACCACTGGGGATGCAGTGCAGTGAGTCCAGAGAGTGCACTGGCACCATTGGAGATGCAGTGCAGTGAGTCCAGAGAGTGCACTGGCACCACTGGGGATGCAGTGCAGTGAGTCCAGAGAGTGCACTGGCACCAGTGGGGATGCAGTGCAGAGTGTCCAGAGAGTGCACTGGCACCACTGGGATGCACTGCAGTGAGTCCAGAGAGTGCTCTGGCACCACTGGAGATGCACTTCAGTGAGTGCAGAGACTGCACTGGCACCACTGGGGATGCAGTGCAGTGAGTCCAGTGAGTGTACTGGCACCACTGGGGATGCACTGCAGTGAGTCCAGAGAGTGCATTGGCACCACTTGGGATGCACTGCAGTGAGTCCAGAGAGTGCACTGGCACCACTGGGGATGCAGTGCAGTGAGTCCAGAGAGTGCACTGGCTCCACTGAGAATGCACTTCAGTGAGTCCAGAGAGTGCACTGGCACCACTGTGGATGCAGTGCCGTGAGTCCAGCGAATGCACTGGCACCACTGGGGATACGGTGCCGGGAGTCCAGAGAGTGCACTGACACCACTGGGGTTGCAGTGCAGTGAGTCCACAGAGTGCACTGACACCAGTGGGAATGCGGTGCAGTGAGTCCAGAGAGTGCACTGGCACCACTGGGGATGCACTGCAGTGAGTCCAGAGTGCACTAGCACCACTGGGGATGCAGAGCAGTGAGTCCAGAGAGTGCACTGGCACCACTGAGAATGCATTTCAGTGAGTCCAGAGAGTGCCGTTCCAGCCTCGGTATCCGCTCCAGCCGAGTCAACCCCGCGGTAGGCCCTCCAGCCGCGGCAGACGCTCCAGCCGCGGCAGCCGCTCCAGCCGCTCCAGCCGCGGCAGCCGCTCCAGCCCCTCCAGCCTCGCCAGCCTCTCCATCCGCGGCAGCCGCTCCAGCCGCGGCAGCCGCTCCAGCCGCTCCAACCGCGGCAGCCGCTCCAGCCGCTACCGAGTGGAGCGGCTGCCACGGCTGGAGGGCTACCGCGGCTGGAGCGGCTGCCGCGGCTGGAGCAGTGCAGTGAGTCCAGGGAGTGCAAAGGCACCAGTGGGGATGGAGTGCAGTGAGTCCAAAGACTTCACTGTCACCACTGGGAATGCAGTGCAGTGAGTCCAGGGAGTGCACTTGCACCACTGGGGATGCAGTGCAGTGACTCCAGTGAGTGCACTGACACCACTGGGGATGCACTTCAGTCAGTCCAGTGAGTGTACTGGCACCACTGGGGATGCACTGCAGTGAGTCAAGAGAGTGCACTGGCAGGACTGGGGATGCAGTGCAGTGAGTCCA
Organism: Anser brachyrhynchus; assembly: GCF_964034855.1. Taxonomy (NCBI): domain Eukaryota; kingdom Metazoa; phylum Chordata; class Aves; order Anseriformes; family Anatidae; genus Anser; species Anser brachyrhynchus. Next base: position 53,400 of record NW_027664134.1, read on the forward strand.
GAGAGTGCACTGGCACCACTGGGGATGCCCTGCAGTGAGTCCTGAGAGCGCACTGGCACCACTGGGGATGCAGTGCAGTGAGTCCAGAGAGCGCACTGGCACCAGTGGGAATGCGGTGCAGTGAGTCCAGAGAGTGCAATGGCACCACTGGGGATGCACTGCAGTGAGTCCAGAGAGTGCACTAGCACCACTGGGGATGCAGAGCAGTGAGTCCAGAGAGTGCACTGGCACCACTGAGAATGCATTTCAGTGAGTCCAGAGAGTGCCGTTCCAGCCTCGGCATCCGCTCCAGCCGAGTCAACCCCGCGGTAGCCCCTCCAGCCGCGGCAGACGCTCCAGCCGCGGCAGCCGCTCCAGCCGCTCCAGCCGCGGCAGCCGCTCCAGCCCCTCCAGCCGCGCCAGCCTCTCCAGCCGCGGCAGCCGCTCCAGCCGCGGTAGCCCTCCAGCCGTGGCAGCCGCTCCACTCGGTAGCGGCTGGAGCGGCTGCCGCGGCTGGAGCGGCTGGAGCGGCTGCCGCGACTGGAGCGGCTGCCGCGGTTGGAGCGGCTGCCGCGGCTGGAGCGGCTGGAGCGGATGCCGCGGCTGGAGCGGCTGGAGCGGCTGCCGCGGCTGGAGCGGCTGGCGCGGCTGGAGGAGCTACCGCGGCTGGAGCGGTTAACGCGGCTGGAGCGGATGCCGAGGCTGGAGCGGATGCCGCGGCTGGTGCGCCTGGAGAGGCTGCCGCGGCTGGAGCAGTGCAGTGAGTCCAGAGAGTGCACTGGCACCATTGGGGATGCAGTGCAGTGAGTCCAGAGAGTGCACTGGCAGGACTGGGGATGCAGTGCAGTGAGTCCAGAGAGTGCACTGGCACCACTGAGGATGCAATGCAGTGAGTCCAGAGAGTGCACTGGCACCACTGGGCATGCAGTGCTGTGAGTCCAGAGAGTGCACTGGCACCACTGGGGATGCACTTCAGTCAGTCCAGTGAGTGTACTGGCACCACTGGGGATGCACTGCAGTGAGTCAAGAGAGTGCACTGGCAGGACTGGGGATGCAGTGCAGTGAGTCCAGAGAGTGCACTGGCACCACTGGGGATGCCCTGCAGTGAGTCCTGAGAGCGCACTGGCACCACTGGGGATGCAGTGCAGTGAGTCCAGAGAGAGCACTGGCACCAGTGGGAATGCGGTGCAGTGAGTCCAGAGAGTGCAATGGCACCACTGGGGATGCACTGCAGTGAGTCCAGAGAGTGCACTAGCACCACTGGGGATGCAGAGCAGTGAGTCCAGAGAGTGCACTGGCACCACTGAGAATGCATTTCAGTGAGTCCAGAGAGTGCCGTTCCAGCCTCGGCATCCGCTCCAGCCGAGTCAACCCCGCGGTAGCCCCTCCAGCCGCGGCAGACGCTCCAGCCGCGGCAGCCGCTCCAGCCGCTCCAGCCGCGGCAGCCGCTCCAGCCCCTCCAGCCGCGCCAGCCTCTCCATCCGCGGCAGCCGCTCCAGCCGCGGCAGCCGCTCCAGCCGCGGCAGCCGCTCCAGCCGCTACCGAGTGGAGCGGCTGCCACGGCTGGAGGGCTACCGCGGCTGGAGCGGCTGCCGCGGCTGGAGCAGTGCAGTGAGTCCAGGGAGTGCAAAGGCACCAGTGGGGATGGAGTGCAGTGAGTCCAAAGACTTCAATGTCACCACTGGGAATGCACTTCAGTCAGTCCAGTGAGTGTACTGGCACCACTGGGGATGCACAGCAGTGAGTCCAGAGAGTGCATTGGCACCACTGGGGATGCAGTGCAGTGAGTCCAGAGAGTGCACTGGCACCATTGGAGATGCAGTGCAGTGAGTCCAGAGAGTGCACTGGCACCACTGGGGATGCAGTGCAGTGAGTCCAGAGAGTGCACTGGCACCAGTGGGGATGCAGTGCAGAGTGTCCAGAGAGTGCACTGGCACCACAGGTGATGCACTGCAGTGAGTCCAGAGAGTGCTCTGGCACCACTGGAGATGCACTTCAGTGAGTGCAGAGACTGCACTGGCACCACTGGGGATGCAGTGCAGTGAGTCCAGTGAGTGTACTGGCACCACTGGGGATGCACTGCAGTGAGTCCAGAGAGTGCATTGGCACCACTTGGGATGCACTGCAGTGAGTCCAGAGAGTGCACTGGCACCACTGGGGATGCAGTGCAGTGAGTCCAGAGAGTGCACTGGCTCCTTGAGAATGCACTTCAGTGAGTCCAGAGAGTGCACTGGCACCACTGTGGATGCAGTGCCGTGAGTCCAGCGAATGCACTGGCACCACTGGGGATACGGTGCCGGGAGTCCAGAGAGTGCACTGACACCACTGGGGATGCAGTGCAGTGAGTCCACAGAGTGCACTGACACCAGTGGGAATGCGGTGCAGTGAGTCCAGAGAGTGCACTGGCACCACTGGGGATGCACTGCAGTGAGTCCAGAGTGCACTAGCACCACTGGGGATGCAGAGCAGTGAGTCCAGAGAGTGCACTGGCACCACTGAGAATGCATTTCAGTGAGTCCAGAGAGTGCCGTTCCAGCCTCGGTATCCGCTCCAGCCGAGTCAACCCCGCGGTAGGCCCTCCAGCCGCGGCAGACGCTCCAGCCGCGGCAGCCGCTCCAGCCGCTCCAGCCGCGGCAGCCGCTCCAGCCCCTCCAGCCTCGCCAGCCTCTCCATCCGCGGCAGCCGCTCCAGCCGCGGCAGCCGCTCCAGCCGCTCCAACCGCGGCAGCCGCTCCAGCCGCTACCGAGTGGAGCGGCTGCCACGGCTGGAGGGCTACCGCGGCTGGAGCGGCTGCCGCGGCTGGAGCAGTGCAGTGAGTCCAGGGAGTGCAAAGGCACCAGTGGGGATGGAGTGCAGTGAGTCCAAAGACTTCACTGTCACCACTGGGAATGCAGTGCAGTGAGTCCAGGGAGTGCACTTGCACCACTGGGGATGCAGTGCAGTGACTCCAGTGAGTGCACTGACACCACTGGGGATGCACTTCAGTCAGTCCAGTGAGTGTACTGGCACCACTGGGGATGCACTGCAGTGAGTCAAGAGAGTGCACTGGCAGGACTGGGGATGCAGTGCAGTGAGTCCAGAGAGTGCACTGGCACCACTGGGGATGCCCTGCAGTGAGTCCTGAGAGCGCACTGGCACCACTGGGGATGCAGTGCAGTGAGTCCAGAGAGCGCACTGGCACCAGTGGGAATGCGGTGCAGTGAGTCCAGAGAGTGCAATGGCACCACTGGGGATGCACTGCAGTGAGTCCAGAGAGTGCACTAGCACCACTGGGGATGCAGAGCAGTGAGTCCAGAGAGTGCACTGGCACCACTGAGAATGCATTTCAGTGAGTCCAGAGAGTGCCGTTCCAGCCTCGGCATCCGCTCCAGCCGAGTCAACCCCGCGGTAGCCCCTCCAGCCGCGGCAGACGCTCCAGCCGCGGCAGCCGCTCCAGCCGCTCCAGCCGCGGCAGCCGCTCCAGCCCCTCCAGCCGCGCCAGCCTCTCCATCCGCGGCAGCCGCTCCAGCCGCGGCAGCCGCTCCAGCCGCTCCAGCCGCGGCAGCCGCTCCAGCCGCTACCGAGTGGAGCGGCTGCCACGGCTGGAGGGCTACCGCGGCTGGAGCGGCTGCCGCGGCTGGAGCAGTGCAGTGAGTCCAGGGAGTGCAAAGGCACCAGTGGGGATGGAGTGCAGTGAGTCCAAAGACTTCAATGTCACCACTGGGAATGCACTTCAGTCAGTCCAGTGAGTGTACTGGCACCACTGGGGATGCACAGCAGTGAGTCCAGAGAGTGCATTGGCACCACTGGGGATGCAGTGCAGTGAGTCCAGAGAGTGCACTGGCACCATTGGAGATGCAGTGCAGTGAGTCCAGAGAGTGCACTGGCACCACTGGGGATGCAGTGCAGTGAGTCCAGAGAGTGCACTGGCACCACTGGGATGCACTGCAGTGAGTCCAGAGAGTGCTCTGGCACCACTGGAGATGCACTTCAGTGAGTGCAGAGACTGCACTGGCACCACTGGGGATGCAGTGCAGTGAGTCCAGTGAGTGTACTGGCACCACTGGGGATGCACTGCAGTGAGTCCAGAGAGTGCATTGGCACCACTTGGGATGCACTGCAGTGAGTCCAGAGAGTGCACTGGCACCACTGGGGATGCAGTGCAGTGAGTCCAGAGAGTGCACTGGCTCCACTGAGAATGCACTTCAGTGAGTCCAGAGAGTGCACTGGCACCACTGTGGATGCAGTGCCGTGAGTCCAGCGAATGCACTGGCACCACTGGGGATACGGTGCCGGGAGTCCAGAGAGTGCACTGACACCACTGGGGATGCAGTGCAGTGAGTCCACAGAGTGCACTGACACCAGTGGGAATGCGGTGCAGTGAGTCCAGAGAGTGCACTGGCACCACTGGGGATGCACTGCAGTGAGTCCAGAGTGCACTAGCACCACTGGGGATGCAGAGCAGTGAGTCCAGAGAGTGCACTGGCACCACTGAGAATGCATTTCAGTGAGTCCAGAGAGTGCCGTTCCAGCCTCGGTATCCGCTCCAGCCGAGTCAACCCCGCGGTAGGCCCTCCAGCCGCGGCAGACGCTCCAGCCGCGGCAGCCGCTCCAGCCGCTCCAGCCGCGGCAGCCGCTCCAGCCCCTCCAGCCTCGCCAGCCTCTCCATCCGCGGCAGCCGCTCCAGCCGCGGCAGCCGCTCCAGCCGCTCCAACCGCGGCAGCCGCTCCAGCCGCTACCGAGTGGAGCGGCTGCCACGGCTGGAGGGCTACCGCGGCTGGAGCGGCTGCCGCGGCTGGAGCAGTGCAGTGAGTCCAGGGAGTGCAAAGGCACCAGTGGGGATGGAGTGCAGTGAGTCCAAAGACTTCACTGTCACCACTGGGAATGCAGTGCAGTGAGTCCAGGGAGTGCACTTGCACCACTGGGGATGCAGTGCAGTGACTCCAGTGAGTGCACTGACACCACTGGGGATGCACTTCAGTCAGTCCAGTGAGTGTACTGGCACCACTGGGGATGCACTGCAGTGAGTCAAGAGAGTGCACTGGCAGGACTGGGGATGCAGTGCAGTGAGTCCAGAGAGTGCACTGGCACCACTGGGGATGCAGTGCAGTGAGTCCAGAGAGTGCACTGGCACCACTGAGAATGCATTTCAGTGAGTCCAGAGAGTGCCGTTCCAGCCTCGGCATCCGCTCCAGCCGAGTCAACCCCGCGGTAGCCCCTCCAGCCGCGGCAGACGCTCCAGCCGCGGCAGCCGCTCCAGCCGCTCCAGCCGCGGCAGCCGCTCCAGCCCCTCCAGCCGCGCCAGCCTCTCCAGCCGCGGCAGCCGCTCCAGCCGCGGTAGCCCTCCAGCCGTGGCAGCCGCTCCACTCGGTAGCGGCTGGAGCGGCTGCCGCGGCTGGAGCGGCTGGAGCGGCTGCCGCGACTGGAGCGGCTGCCGCGGTTGGAGCGGCTGCCGCGGCTGGAGCGGCTGGAGCGGATGCCGCGGCTGGAGCGGCTGGAGCGGCTGCCGCGGCTGGAGCGGCTGGCGCGGCTGGAGGAGCTACCGCGGCTGGAGCGGTTAACGCGGCTGGAGCGGATGCCGAGGCTGGAGCGGATGCCGCGGCTGGTGCGCCTGGAGAGGCTGCCGCGGCTGGAGCAGTGCAGTGAGTCCAGAGAGTGCACTGGCACCATTGGGGATGCAGTGCAGTGAGTCCAGAGAGTGCACTGGCAGGACTGGGGATGCAGTGCAGTGAGTCCAGAGAGTGCACTGGCACCACTGAGGATGCAATGCAGTGAGTCCAGAGAGTGCACTGGCACCACTGGGCATGCAGTGCTGTGAGTCCAGAGAGTGCACTGGCACCACTGGGGATGCACTTCAGTCAGTCCAGTGAGTGTACTGGCACCACTGGGGATGCACTGCAGTGAGTCAAGAGAGTGCACTGGCAGGACTGGGGATGCAGTGCAGTGAGTCCAGAGAGTGCACTGGCACCACTGGGGATGCCCTGCAGTGAGTCCTGAGAGCGCACTGGCACCACTGGGGATGCAGTGCAGTGAGTCCAGAGAGCGCACTGGCACCAGTGGGAATGCGGTGCAGTGAGTCCAGAGAGTGCAATGGCACCACTGGGGATGCACTGCAGTGAGTCCAGAGAGTGCACTAGCACCACTGGGGATGCAGAGCAGTGAGTCCAGAGAGTGCACTGGCACCACTGAGAATGCATTTCAGTGAGTCCAGAGAGTGCCGTTCCAGCCTCGGCATCCGCTCCAGCCGAGTCAACCCCGCGGTAGCCCCTCCAGCCGCGGCAGACGCTCCAGCCGCGGCAGCCGCTCCAGCCGCTCCAGCCGCGGCAGCCGCTCCAGCCCCTCCAGCCGCGCCAGCCTCTCCATCCGCGGCAGCCGCTCCAGCCGCGGCAGCCGCTCCAGCCGCGGCAGCCGCTCCAGCCGCTACCGAGTGGAGCGGCTGCCACGGCTGGAGGGCTACCGCGGCTGGAGCGGCTGCCGCGGCTGGAGCAGTGCAGTGAGTCCAGGGAGTGCAAAGGCACCAGTGGGGATGGAGTGCAGTGAGTCCAAAGACTTCAATGTCACCACTGGGAATGCACTTCAGTCAGTCCAGTGAGTGTACTGGCACCACTGGGGATGCACAGCAGTGAGTCCAGAGAGTGCATTGGCACCACTGAGAATGCATTTCAGTGAGTCCAGAGAGTGCCGTTCCAGCCTCGGCATCCGCTCCAGCCGAGTCAACCCCGCGGTAGCCCCTCCAGCCGCGGCAGACGCTCCAGCCGCGGCAGCCGCTCCAGCCGCTCCAGCCGCGGCAGCCGCTCCAGCCCCTCCAGCCGCGCCAGCCTCTCCAGCCGCGGCAGCCGCTCCAGCCGCGGTAGCCCTCCAGCCGTGGCAGCCGCTCCACTCGGTAGCGGCTGGAGCGGCTGCCGCGGCTGGAGCGGCTGGAGCGGCTGCCGCGACTGGAGCGGCTGCCGCGGTTGGAGCGGCTGCCGCGGCTGGAGCGGCTGGAGCGGATGCCGCGGCTGGAGCGGCTGGAGCGGCTGCCGCGGCTGGAGCGGCTGGCGCGGCTGGAGGAGCTACCGCGGCTGGAGCGGTTAACGCGGCTGGAGCGGATGCCGAGGCTGGAGCGGATGCCGCGGCTGGTGCGCCTGGAGAGGCTGCCGCGGCTGGAGCAGTGCAGTGAGTCCAGAGAGTGCACTGGCACCATTGGGGATGCAGTGCAGTGAGTCCAGAGAGTGCACTGGCAGGACTGGGGATGCAGTGCAGTGAGTCCAGAGAGTGCACTGGCACCACTGAGGATGCAATGCAGTGAGTCCAGAGAGTGCACTGGCACCACTGGGCATGCAGTGCTGTGAGTCCAGAGAGTGCACTGGCACCACTGGGGATGCACTTCAGTCAGTCCAGTGAGTGTACTGGCACCACTGGGGATGCACTGCAGTGAGTCAAGAGAGTGCACTGGCAGGACTGGGGATGCAGTGCAGTGAGTCCAGAGAGTGCACTGGCACCACTGGGGATGCCCTGCAGTGAGTCCTGAGAGCGCACTGGCACCACTGGGGATGCAGTGCAGTGAGTCCAGAGAGAGCACTGGCACCAGTGGGAATGCGGTGCAGTGAGTCCAGAGAGTGCAATGGCACCACTGGGGATGCACTGCAGTGAGTCCAGAGAGTGCACTAGCACCACTGGGGATGCAGAGCAGTGAGTCCAGAGAGTGCACTGGCACCACTGAGAATGCATTTCAGTGAGTCCAGAGAGTGCCGTTCCAGCCTCGGCATCCGCTCCAGCCGAGTCAACCCCGCGGTAGCCCCTCCAGCCGCGGCAGACGCTCCAGCCGCGGCAGCCGCTCCAGCCGCTCCAGCCGCGGCAGCCGCTCCAGCCCCTCCAGCCGCGCCAGCCTCTCCATCCGCGGCAGCCGCTCCAGCCGCGGCAGCCGCTCCAGCCGCGGCAGCCGCTCCAGCCGCTACCGAGTGGAGCGGCTGCCACGGCTGGAGGGCTACCGCGGCTGGAGCGGCTGCCGCGGCTGGAGCAGTGCAGTGAGTCCAGGGAGTGCAAAGGCACCAGTGGGGATGGAGTGCAGTGAGTCCAAAGACTTCAATGTCACCACTGGGAATGCACTTCAGTCAGTCCAGTGAGTGTACTGGCACCACTGGGGATGCACAGCAGTGAGTCCAGAGAGTGCATTGGCACCACTGGGGATGCAGTGCAGTGAGTCCAGAGAGTGCACTGGCACCATTGGAGATGCAGTGCAGTGAGTCCAGAGAGTGCACTGGCACCACTGGGGATGCAGTGCAGTGAGTCCAGAGAGTGCACTGGCACCAGTGGGGATGCAGTGCAGAGTGTCCAGAGAGTGCACTGGCACCACAGGTGATGCACTGCAGTGAGTCCAGAGAGTGCTCTGGCACCACTGGAGATGCACTTCAGTGAGTGCAGAGACTGCACTGGCACCACTGGGGATGCAGTGCAGTGAGTCCAGTGAGTGTACTGGCACCACTGGGGATGCACTGCAGTGAGTCCAGAGAGTGCATTGGCACCACTTGGGATGCAGTGCAGTGAGTCCAGAGAGTGCACTGGCACCACTGGGGATGCAGTGCAGTGAGTCCAGAGAGTGCACTGGCTCCACTGAGAATGCACTTCAGTGAGTCCAGAGAGTGCACTGGCACCACTGTGGATGCAGTGCCGTGAGTCCAGCGAATGCACTGGCACCACTGGGGATACGGTGCCGGGAGTCCAGAGAGTGCACTGACACCACTGGGGATGCAGTGCAGTGAGTCCACAGAGTGCACTGACACCAGTGGGAATGCGGTGCAGTGAGTCCAGAGAGTGCACTGGCACCACTGGGGATGCACTGCAGTGAGTCCAGAGTGCACTAGCACCACTGGGGATGCAGAGCAGTGAGTCCAGAGAGTGCACTGGCACCACTGAGAATGCATTTCAGTGAGTCCAGAGAGTGCCGTTCCAGCCTCGGTATCCGCTCCAGCCGAGTCAACCCCGCGGTAGGCCCTCCAGCCGCGGCAGACGCTCCAGCCGCGGCAGCCGCTCCAGCCGCTCCAGCCGCGGCAGCCGCTCCAGCCCCTCCAGCCTCGCCAGCCTCTCCATCCGCGGCAGCCGCTCCAGCCGCGGCAGCCGCTCCAGCCGCTCCAACCGCGGCAGCCGCTCCAGCCGCTACCGAGTGGAGCGGCTGCCACGGCTGGAGGGCTACCGCGGCTGGAGCGGCTGCCGCGGCTGGAGCAGTGCAGTGAGTCCAGGGAGTGCAAAGGCACCAGTGGGGATGGAGTGCAGTGAGTCCAAAGACTTCACTGTCACCACTGGGAATGCAGTGCAGTGAGTCCAGGGAGTGCACTTGCACCACTGGGGATGCAGTGCAGTGACTCCAGTGAGTGCACTGACACCACTGGGGATGCACTTCAGTCAGTCCAGTGAGTGTACTGGCACCACTGGGGATGCACTGCAGTGAGTCAAGAGAGTGCACTGGCAGGACTGGGGATGCAGTGCAGTGAGTCCAGAGAGTGCACTGGCACCACTGGGGATGCCCTGCAGTGAGTCCTGAGAGCGCACTGGCACCACTGGGGATGCAGTGCAGTGAGTCCAGAGAGCGCACTGGCACCAGTGGGAATGCGGTGCAGTGAGTCCAGAGAGTGCAATGGCACCACTGGGGATGCACTGCAGTGAGTCCAGAGAGTGCACTGGCACCACTGGGGATGCAGAGCAGTGAGTCCAGAGAGTGCACTGGCACCACTGAGAATGCATTTCAGTGAGTCCAGAGAGTGCCGTTCCAGCCTCGGCATCCGCTCCAGCCGAGTCAACCCCGCGGTAGCCCCTCCAGCCGCGGCAGACGCTCCAGCCGCGGCAGCCGCTCCAGCCGCTCCAGCCGCGGCAGCCGCTCCAGCCCCTCCAGCCGCGCCAGCCTCTCCATCCGCGGCAGCCGCTCCAGCCGCGGCAGCCGCTCCAGCCGCTCCAGCCGCGGCAGCCGCTCCAGCCGCTACCGAGTGGAGCGGCTGCCACGGCTGGAGGGCTACCGCGGCTGGAGCGGCTGCCGCGGCTGGAGCAGTGCAGTGAGTCCAGGGAGTGCAAAGGCACCAGTGGGGATGGAGTGCAGTGAGTCCAAAGACTTCAATGTCACCACTGGGAATGCACTTCAGTCAGTCCAGTGAGTGTACTGGCACCACTGGGGATGCACAGCAGTGAGTCCAGAGAGTGCATTGGCACCACTGGGGATGCAGTGCAGTGAGTCCAGAGAGTGCACTGGCACCATTGGAGATGCAGTGCAGTGAGTCCAGAGAGTGCACTGGCACCACTGGGGATGCAGTGCAGTGAGTCCAGAGAGTGCACTGGCACCAGTGGGGATGCAGTGCAGAGTGTCCAGAGAGTGCACTGGCACCACTGGGATGCACTGCAGTGAGTCCAGAGAGTGCTCTGGCACCACTGGAGATGCACTTCAGTGAGTGCAGAGACTGCACTGGCACCACTGGGGATGCAGTGCAGTGAGTCCAGTGAGTGTACTGGCACCACTGGGGATGCACTGCAGTGAGTCCAGAGAGTGCATTGGCACCACTTGGGATGCACTGCAGTGAGTCCAGAGAGTGCACTGGCACCACTGGGGATGCAGTGCAGTGAGTCCAGAGAGTGCACTGGCTCCACTGAGAATGCACTTCAGTGAGTCCAGAGAGTGCACTGGCACCACTGTGGATGCAGTGCCGTGAGTCCAGCGAATGCACTGGCACCACTGGGGATACGGTGCCGGGAGTCCAGAGAGTGCACTGACACCACTGGGGATGCAGTGCAGTGAGTCCACAGAGTGCACTGACACCAGTGGGAATGCGGTGCAGTGAGTCCAGAGAGTGCACTGGCACCACTGGGGATGCACTGCAGTGAGTCCAGAGTGCACTAGCACCACTGGGGATGCAGAGCAGTGAGTCCAGAGAGTGCACTGGCACCACTGAGAATGCATTTCAGTGAGTCCAGAGAGTGCCGTTCCAGCCTCGGTATCCGCTCCAGCCGAGTCAACCCCGCGGTAGGCCCTCCAGCCGCGGCAGACGCTCCAGCCGCGGCAGCCGCTCCAGCCGCTCCAGCCGCGGCAGCCGCTCCAGCCCCTCCAGCCTCGCCAGCCTCTCCATCCGCGGCAGCCGCTCCAGCCGCGGCAGCCGCTCCAGCCGCTCCAACCGCGGCAGCCGCTCCAGCCGCTACCGAGTGGAGCGGCTGCCACGGCTGGAGGGCTACCGCGGCTGGAGCGGCTGCCGCGGCTGGAGCAGTGCAGTGAGTCCAGGGAGTGCAAAGGCACCAGTGGGGATGGAGTGCAGTGAGTCCAAAGACTTCACTGTCACCACTGGGAATGCAGTGCAGTGAGTCCAGGGAGTGCACTTGCACCACTGGGGATGCAGTGCAGTGACTCCAGTGAGTGCACTGACACCACTGGGGATGCACTTCAGTCAGTCCAGTGAGTGTACTGGCACCACTGGGGATGCACTGCAGTGAGTCAAGAGAGTGCACTGGCAGGACTGGGGATGCAGTGCAGTGAGTCCAGAGAGTGCACTGGCACCACTGGGGATGCCCTGCAGTGAGTCCTGAGAGCGCACTGGCACCACTGGGGATGCAGTGCAGTGAGTCCAGAGAGCGCACTGGCACCAGTGGGAATGCGGTGCAGTGAGTCCAGAGAGTGCAATGGCACCACTGGGGATGCACTGCAGTGAGTCCAGAGAGTGCACTAGCACCACTGGGGATGCAGAGCAGTGAGTCCAGAGAGTGCACTGGCACCACTGAGAATGCATTTCAGTGAGTCCAGAGAGTGCCGTTCCAGCCTCGGCATCCGCTCCAGCCGAGTCAACCCCGCGGTAGCCCCTCCAGCCGCGGCAGACGCTCCAGCCGCGGCAGCCGCTCCAGCCGCTCCAGCCGCGGCAGCCGCTCCAGCCCCTCCAGCCGCGCCAGCCTCTCCATCCGCGGCAGCCGCTCCAGCCGCGGCAGCCGCTCCAGCCGCTCCAGCCGCGGCAGCCGCTCCAGCCGCTACCGAGTGGAGCGGCTGCCACGGCTGGAGGGCTACCGCGGCTGGAGCGGCTGCCGCGGCTGGAGCAGTGCAGTGAGTCCAGGGAGTGCAAAGGCACCAGTGGGGATGGAGTGCAGTGAGTCCAAAGACTTCAATGTCACCACTGGGAATGCACTTCAGTCAGTCCAGTGAGTGTACTGGCACCACTGGGGATGCACAGCAGTGAGTCCAGAGAGTGCATTGGCACCACTGGGGATGCAGTGCAGTGAGTCCAGAGAGTGCACTGGCACCATTGGAGATGCAGTGCAGTGAGTCCAGAGAGTGCACTGGCACCACTGGGGATGCAGTGCAGTGAGTCCAGAGAGTGCACTGGCACCAGTGGGGATGCAGTGCAGAGTGTCCAGAGAGTGCACTGGCACCACTGGGATGCACTGCAGTGAGTCCAGAGAGTGCTCTGGCACCACTGGAGATGCACTTCAGTGAGTGCAGAGACTGCACTGGCACCACTGGGGATGCAGTGCAGTGAGTCCAGTGAGTGTACTGGCACCACTGGGGATGCACTGCAGTGAGTCCAGAGAGTGCATTGGCACCACTTGGGATGCACTGCAGTGAGTCCAGAGAGTGCACTGGCACCACTGGGGATGCAGTGCAGTGAGTCCAGAGAGTGCACTGGCTCCACTGAGAATGCACTTCAGTGAGTCCAGAGAGTGCACTGGCACCACTGTGGATGCAGTGCCGTGAGTCCAGCGAATGCACTGGCACCACTGGGGATACGGTGCCGGGAGTCCAGAGAGTGCACTGACACCACTGGGGATGCAGTGCAGTGAGTCCACAGAGTGCACTGACACCAGTGGGAATGCGGTGCAGTGAGTCCAGAGAGTGCACTGGCACCACTGGGGATGCACTGCAGTGAGTCCAGAGTGCACTAGCACCACTGGGGATGCAGAGCAGTGAGTCCAGAGAGTGCACTGGCACCACTGAGAATGCATTTCAGTGAGTCCAGAGAGTGCCGTTCCAGCCTCGGTATCCGCTCCAGCCGAGTCAACCCCGCGGTAGGCCCTCCAGCCGCGGCAGACGCTCCAGCCGCGGCAGCCGCTCCAGCCGCTCCAGCCGCGGCAGCCGCTCCAGCCCCTCCAGCCTCGCCAGCCTCTCCATCCGCGGCAGCCGCTCCAGCCGCGGCAGCCGCTCCAGCCGCTCCAACCGCGGCAGCCGCTCCAGCCGCTACCGAGTGGAGCGGCTGCCACGGCTGGAGGGCTACCGCGGCTGGAGCGGCTGCCGCGGCTGGAGCAGTGCAGTGAGTCCAGGGAGTGCAAAGGCACCAGTGGGGATGGAGTGCAGTGAGTCCAAAGACTTCACTGTCACCACTGGGAATGCAGTGCAGTGAGTCCAGGGAGTGCACTTGCACCACTGGGGATGCAGTGCAGTGACTCCAGTGAGTGCACTGACACCACTGGGGATGCACTTCAGTCAGTCCAGTGAGTGTACTGGCACCACTGGGGATGCACTGCAGTGAGTCAAGAGAGTGCACTGGCAGGACTGGGGATGCAGTGCAGTGAGTCCAGAGAGTGCACTGGCACCACTGGGGATGCCCTGCAGTGAGTCCTGAGAGCGCACTGGCACCACTGGGGATGCAGTGCAGTGAGTCCAGAGAGCGCACTGGCACCAGTGGGAATGCGGTGCAGTGAGTCCAGAGAGTGCAATGGCACCACTGGGGATGCACTGCAGTGAGTCCAGAGAGTGCACTAGCACCACTGGGGATGCAGAGCAGTGAGTCCAGAGAGTGCACTGGCACCACTGAGAATGCATTTCAGTGAGTCCAGAGAGTGCCGTTCCAGCCTCGGCATCCGCTCCAGCCGAGTCAACCCCGCGGTAGCCCCTCCAGCCGCGGCAGACGCTCCAGCCGCGGCAGCCGCTCCAGCCGCTCCAGCCGCGGCAGCCGCTCCAGCCCCTCCAGCCGCGCCAGCCTCTCCATCCGCGGCAGCCGCTCCAGCCGCGGCAGCCGCTCCAGCCGCTCCAGCCGCGGCAGCCGCTCCAGCCGCTACCGAGTGGAGCGGCTGCCACGGCTGGAGGGCTACCGCGGCTGGAGCGGCTGCCGCGGCTGGAGCAGTGCAGTGAGTCCAGGGAGTGCAAAGGCACCAGTGGGGATGGAGTGCAGTGAGTCCAAAGACTTCAATGTCACCACTGGGAATGCACTTCAGTCAGTCCAGTGAGTGTACTGGCACCACTGGGGATGCACAGCAGTGAGTCCAGAGAGTGCATTGGCACCACTGGGGATGCAGTGCAGTGAGTCCAGAGAGTGCACTGGCACCATTGGAGATGCAGTGCAGTGAGTCCAGAGAGTGCACTGGCACCACTGGGGATGCAGTGCAGTGAGTCCAGAGAGTGCACTGGCACCACTGGGATGCACTGCAGTGAGTCCAGAGAGTGCTCTGGCACCACTGGAGATGCACTTCAGTGAGTGCAGAGACTGCACTGGCACCACTGGGGATGCAGTGCAGTGAGTCCAGTGAGTGTACTGGCACCACTGGGGATGCACTGCAGTGAGTCCAGAGAGTGCATTGGCACCACTTGGGATGCACTGCAGTGAGTCCAGAGAGTGCACTGGCACCACTGGGGATGCAGTGCAGTGAGTCCAGAGAGTGCACTGGCTCCACTGAGAATGCACTTCAGTGAGTCCAGAGAGTGCACTGGCACCACTGTGGATGCAGTGCCGTGAGTCCAGCGAATGCACTGGCACCACTGGGGATACGGTGCCGGGAGTCCAGAGAGTGCACTGACACCACTGGGGATGCAGTGCAGTGAGTCCACAGAGTGCACTGACACCAGTGGGAATGCGGTGCAGTGAGTCCAGAGAGTGCACTGGCACCACTGGGGATGCACTGCAGTGAGTCCAGAGTGCACTAGCACCACTGGGGATGCAGAGCAGTGAGTCCAGAGAGTGCACTGGCACCACTGAGAATGCATTTCAGTGAGTCCAGAGAGTGCCGTTCCAGCCTCGGTATCCGCTCCAGCCGAGTCAACCCCGCGGTAGGCCCTCCAGCCGCGGCAGACGCTCCAGCCGCGGCAGCCGCTCCAGCCGCTCCAGCCGCGGCAGCCGCTCCAGCCCCTCCAGCCTCGCCAGCCTCTCCAGCCGCGGCAGCCGCTCCAGCCGCGGCAGCCGCTCCAGCCGCTCCAACCGCGGCAGCCGCTCCAGCCGCTACCGAGTGGAGCGGCTGCCACGGCTGGAGGGCTACCGCGGCTGGAGCGGCTGCCGCGGCTGGAGCAGTGCAGTGAGTCCAGGGAGTGCAAAGGCACCAGTGGGGATGGAGTGCAGTGAGTCCAAAGACTTCACTGTCACCACTGGGAATGCAGTGCAGTGAGTCCAGGGAGTGCACTTGCACCACTGGGGATGCAGTGCAGTGACTCCAGTGAGTGCACTGACACCACTGGGGATGCACTTCAGTCAGTCCAGTGAGTGTACTGGCACCACTGGGGATGCACTGCAGTGAGTCAAGAGAGTGCACTGGCAGGACTGGGGATGCAGTGCAGTGAGTCCAGAGAGTGCACTGGCACCACTGGGGATGCAGTGCAGTGAGTCCAGAGAGTGCACTGGCACCACTGAGAATGCATTTCAGTGAGTCCAGAGAGTGCCGTTCCAGCCTCGGCATCCGCTCCAGCCGAGTCAACCCCGCGGTAGCCCCTCCAGCCGCGGCAGACGCTCCAGCCGCGGCAGCCGCTCCAGCCGCTCCAGCCGCGGCAGCCGCTCCAGCCCCTCCAGCCGCGCCAGCCTCTCCAGCCGCGGCAGCCGCTCCAGCCGCGGTAGCCCTCCAGCCGTGGCAGCCGCTCCACTCGGTAGCGGCTGGAGCGGCTGCCGCGGCTGGAGCGGCTGGAGCGGCTGCCGCGACTGGAGCGGCTGCCGCGGTTGGAGCGGCTGCCGCGGCTGGAGCGGCTGGAGCGGATGCCGCGGCTGGAGCGGCTGGAGCGGCTGCCGCGGCTGGAGCGGCTGGCGCGGCTGGAGGAGCTACCGCGGCTGGAGCGGTTAACGCGGCTGGAGCGGATGCCGAGGCTGGAGCGGATGCCGCGGCTGGTGCGCCTGGAGAGGCTGCCGCGGCTGGAGCAGTGCAGTGAGTCCAGAGAGTGCACTGGCACCATTGGGGATGCAGTGCAGTGAGTCCAGAGAGTGCACTGGCAGGACTGGGGATGCAGTGCAGTGAGTCCAGAGAGTGCACTGGCACCACTGAGGATGCAATGCAGTGAGTCCAGAGAGTGCACTGGCACCACTGGGCATGCAGTGCTGTGAGTCCAGAGAGTGCACTGGCACCACTGGGGATGCACTTCAGTCAGTCCAGTGAGTGTACTGGCACCACTGGGGATGCACTGCAGTGAGTCAAGAGAGTGCACTGGCAGGACTGGGGATGCAGTGCAGTGAGTCCAGAGAGTGCACTGGCACCACTGGGGATGCCCTGCAGTGAGTCCTGAGAGCGCACTGGCACCACTGGGGATGCAGTGCAGTGAGTCCAGAGAGCGCACTGGCACCAGTGGGAATGCGGTGCAGTGAGTCCAGAGAGTGCAATGGCACCACTGGGGATGCACTGCAGTGAGTCCAGAGAGTGCACTAGCACCACTGGGGATGCAGAGCAGTGAGTCCAGAGAGTGCACTGGCACCACTGAGAATGCATTTCAGTGAGTCCAGAGAGTGCCGTTCCAGCCTCGGCATCCGCTCCAGCCGAGTCAACCCCGCGGTAGCCCCTCCAGCCGCGGCAGACGCTCCAGCCGCGGCAGCCGCTCCAGCCGCTCCAGCCGCGGCAGCCGCTCCAGCCCCTCCAGCCGCGCCAGCCTCTCCATCCGCGGCAGCCGCTCCAGCCGCGGCAGCCGCTCCAGCCGCGGCAGCCGCTCCAGCCGCTACCGAGTGGAGCGGCTGCCACGGCTGGAGGGCTACCGCGGCTGGAGCGGCTGCCGCGGCTGGAGCAGTGCAGTGAGTCCAGGGAGTGCAAAGGCACCAGTGGGGATGGAGTGCAGTGAGTCCAAAGACTTCAATGTCACCACTGGGAATGCACTTCAGTCAGTCCAGTGAGTGTACTGGCACCACTGGGGATGCACAGCAGTGAGTCCAGAGAGTGCATTGGCACCACTGAGAATGCATTTCAGTGAGTCCAGAGAGTGCCGTTCCAGCCTCGGCATCCGCTCCAGCCGAGTCAACCCCGCGGTAGCCCCTCCAGCCGCGGCAGACGCTCCAGCCGCGGCAGCCGCTCCAGCCGCTCCAGCCGCGGCAGCCGCTCCAGCCCCTCCAGCCGCGCCAGCCTCTCCAGCCGCGGCAGCCGCTCCAGCCGCGGTAGCCCTCCAGCCGTGGCAGCCGCTCCACTCGGTAGCGGCTGGAGCGGCTGCCGCGGCTGGAGCGGCTGGAGCGGCTGCCGCGACTGGAGCGGCTGCCGCGGTTGGAGCGGCTGCCGCGGCTGGAGCGGCTGGAGCGGATGCCGCGGCTGGAGCGGCTGGAGCGGCTGCCGCGGCTGGAGCGGCTGGCGCGGCTGGAGGAGCTACCGCGGCTGGAGCGGTTAACGCGGCTGGAGCGGATGCCGAGGCTGGAGCGGATGCCGCGGCTGGTGCGCCTGGAGAGGCTGCCGCGGCTGGAGCAGTGCAGTGAGTCCAGAGAGTGCACTGGCACCATTGGGGATGCAGTGCAGTGAGTCCAGAGAGTGCACTGGCAGGACTGGGGATGCAGTGCAGTGAGTCCAGAGAGTGCACTTGCACCACTGAGGATGCAATGCAGTGAGTCCAGAGAGTGCACTGGCACCACTGGGCATGCAGTGCTGTGAGTCCAGAGAGTGCACTGGCACCACTGGGGATGCACTTCAGTCAGTCCAGTGAGTGTACTGGCACCACTGGGGATGCACTGCAGTGAGTCAAGAGAGTGCACTGGCAGGACTGGGGATGCAGTGCAGTGAGTCCAGAGAGTGCACTGGCACCACTGGGGATGCCCTGCAGTGAGTCCTGAGAGCGCACTGGCACCACTGGGGATGCAGTGCAGTGAGTCCAGAGAGCGCACTGGCACCAGTGGGAATGCGGTGCAGTGAGTCCAGAGAGTGCAATGGCACCACTGGGGATGCACTGCAGTGAGTCCAGAGAGTGCACTAGCACCACTGGGGATGCAGAGCAGTGAGTCCAGAGAGTGCACTGGCACCACTGAGAATGCATTTCAGTGAGTCCAGAGAGTGCCGTTCCAGCCTCGGCATCCGCTCCAGCCGAGTCAACCCCGCGGTAGCCCCTCCAGCCGCGGCAGACGCTCCAGCCGCGGCAGCCGCTCCAGCCGCTCCAGCCGCGGCAGCCGCTCCAGCCCCTCCAGCCGCGCCAGCCTCTCCATCCGCGGCAGCCGCTCCAGCCGCGGCAGCCGCTCCAGCCGCTCCAGCCGCGGCAGCCGCTCCAGCCGCTACCGAGTGGAGCGGCTGCCACGGCTGGAGGGCTACCGCGGCTGGAGCGGCTGCCGCGGCTGGAGCAGTGCAGTGAGTCCAGGGAGTGCAAAGGCACCAGTGGGGATGGAGTGCAGTGAGTCCAAAGACTTCAATGTCACCACTGGGAATGCACTTCAGTCAGTCCAGTGAGTGTACTGGCACCACTGGGGATGCACAGCAGTGAGTCCAGAGAGTGCATTGGCACCACTGGGGATGCAGTGCAGTGAGTCCAGAGAGTGCACTGGCACCATTGGAGATGCAGTGCAGTGAGTCCAGAGAGTGCACTGGCACCACTGGGGATGCAGTGCAGTGAGTCCAGAGAGTGCACTGGCACCAGTGGGGATGCAGTGCAGAGTGTCCAGAGAGTGCACTGGCACCACTGGGATGCACTGCAGTGAGTCCAGAGAGTGCTCTGGCACCACTGGAGATGCACTTCAGTGAGTGCAGAGACTGCACTGGCACCACTGGGGATGCAGTGCAGTGAGTCCAGTGAGTGTACTGGCACCACTGGGGATGCACTGCAGTGAGTCCAGAGAGTGCATTGGCACCACTTGGGATGCACTGCAGTGAGTCCAGAGAGTGCACTGGCACCACTGGGGATGCAGTGCAGTGAGTCCAGAGAGTGCACTGGCTCCACTGAGAATGCACTTCAGTGAGTCCAGAGAGTGCACTGGCACCACTGTGGATGCAGTGCCGTGAGTCCAGCGAATGCACTGGCACCACTGGGGATACGGTGCCGGGAGTCCAGAGAGTGCACTGACACCACTGGGGATGCAGTGCAGTGAGTCCACAGAGTGCACTGACACCAGTGGGAATGCGGTGCAGTGAGTCCAGAGAGTGCACTGGCACCACTGGGGATGCACTGCAGTGAGTCCAGAGTGCACTAGCACCACTGGGGATGCAGAGCAGTGAGTCCAGAGAGTGCACTGGCACCACTGAGAATGCATTTCAGTGAGTCCAGAGAGTGCCGTTCCAGCCTCGGTATCCGCTCCAGCCGAGTCAACCCCGCGGTAGGCCCTCCAGCCGCGGCAGACGCTCCAGCCGCGGCAGCCGCTCCAGCCGCTCCAGCCGCGGCAGCCGCTCCAGCCCCTCCAGCCTCGCCAGCCTCTCCATCCGCGGCAGCCGCTCCAGCCGCGGCAGCCGCTCCAGCCGCTCCAACCGCGGCAGCCGCTCCAGCCGCTACCGAGTGGAGCGGCTGCCACGGCTGGAGGGCTACCGCGGCTGGAGCGGCTGCCGCGGCTGGAGCAGTGCAGTGAGTCCAGGGAGTGCAAAGGCACCAGTGGGGATGGAGTGCAGTGAGTCCAAAGACTTCACTGTCACCACTGGGAATGCAGTGCAGTGAGTCCAGGGAGTGCACTTGCACCACTGGGGATGCAGTGCAGTGACTCCAGTGAGTGCACTGACACCACTGGGGATGCACTTCAGTCAGTCCAGTGAGTGTACTGGCACCACTGGGGATGCACTGCAGTGAGTCAAGAGAGTGCACTGGCAGGACTGGGGATGCAGTGCAGTGAGTCCAGAGAGTGCACTGGCACCACTGGGGATGCCCTGCAGTGAGTCCTGAGAGCGCACTGGCACCACTGGGGATGCAGTGCAGTGAGTCCAGAGAGCGCACTGGCACCAGTGGGAATGCGGTGCAGTGAGTCCAGAGAGTGCAATGGCACCACTGGGGATGCACTGCAGTGAGTCCAGAGAGTGCACTAGCACCACTGGGGATGCAGAGCAGTGAGTCCAGAGAGTGCACTGGCACCACTGAGAATGCATTTCAGTGAGTCCAGAGAGTGCCGTTCCAGCCTCGGCATCCGCTCCAGCCGAGTCAACCCCGCGGTAGCCCCTCCAGCCGCGGCAGACGCTCCAGCCGCGGCAGCCGCTCCAGCCGCTCCAGCCGCGGCAGCCGCTCCAGCCCCTCCAGCCGCGCCAGCCTCTCCATCCGCGGCAGCCGCTCCAGCCGCGGCAGCCGCTCCAGCCGCTCCAACCGCGGCAGCCGCTCCAGCCGCGGCAGCCGCTCCAGCCGCTCCAGCCGCGGCAGCCGCTCCAGCCGCTACCGAGTGGAGCGGCTGCCACGGCTGGAGGGCTACCGCGGCTGGAGCGGCTGCCGCGGCTGGAGCAGTGCAGTGAGTCCAGGGAGTGCAAAGGCACCAGTGGGGATGGAGTGCAGTGAGTCCAAAGACTTCAATGTCACCACTGGGAATGCACTTCAGTCAGTCCAGTGAGTGTACTGGCACCACTGGGGATGCACAGCAGTGAGTCCAGAGAGTGCATTGGCACCACTGGGGATGCAGTGCAGTGAGTCCAGAGAGTGCACTGGCACCATTGGAGATGCAGTGCAGTGAGTCCAGAGAGTGCACTGGCACCACTGGGGATGCAGTGCAGTGAGTCCAGAGAGTGCACTGGCACCAGTGGGGATGCAGTGCAGAGTGTCCAGAGAGTGCACTGGCACCACTGGGATGCACTGCAGTGAGTCCAGAGAGTGCTCTGGCACCACTGGAGATGCACTTCAGTGAGTGCAGAGACTGCACTGGCACCACTGGGGATGCAGTGCAGTGAGTCCAGTGAGTGTACTGGCACCACTGGGGATGCACTGCAGTGAGTCCAGAGAGTGCATTGGCACCACTTGGGATGCACTGCAGTGAGTCCAGAGAGTGCACTGGCACCACTGGGGATGCAGTGCAGTGAGTCCAGAGAGTGCACTGGCTCCACTGAGAATGCACTTCAGTGAGTCCAGAGAGTGCACTGGCACCACTGTGGATGCAGTGCCGTGAGTCCAGCGAATGCACTGGCACCACTGGGGATACGGTGCCGGGAGTCCAGAGAGTGCACTGACACCACTGGGGATGCAGTGCAGTGAGTCCACAGAGTGCACTGACACCAGTGGGAATGCGGTGCAGTGAGTCCAGAGAGTGCACTGGCACCACTGGGGATGCACTGCAGTGAGTCCAGAGTGCACTAGCACCACTGGGGATGCAGAGCAGTGAGTCCAGAGAGTGCACTGGCACCACTGAGAATGCATTTCAGTGAGTCCAGAGAGTGCCGTTCCAGCCTCGGTATCCGCTCCAGCCGAGTCAACCCCGCGGTAGGCCCTCCAGCCGCGGCAGACGCTCCAGCCGCGGCAGCCGCTCCAGCCGCTCCAGCCGCGGCAGCCGCTCCAGCCCCTCCAGCCTCGCCAGCCTCTCCATCCGCGGCAGCCGCTCCAGCCGCGGCAGCCGCTCCAGCCGCTCCAACCGCGGCAGCCGCTCCAGCCGCTACCGAGTGGAGCGGCTGCCACGGCTGGAGGGCTACCGCGGCTGGAGCGGCTGCCGCGGCTGGAGCAGTGCAGTGAGTCCAGGGAGTGCAAAGGCACCAGTGGGGATGGAGTGCAGTGAGTCCAAAGACTTCACTGTCACCACTGGGAATGCAGTGCAGTGAGTCCAGGGAGTGCACTTGCACCACTGGGGATGCAGTGCAGTGACTCCAGTGAGTGCACTGACACCACTGGGGATGCACTTCAGTCAGTCCAGTGAGTGTACTGGCACCACTGGGGATGCACTGCAGTGAGTCAAGAGAGTGCACTGGCAGGACTGGGGATGCAGTGCAGTGAGTCCAGAGAGTGCACTGGCACCACTGGGGATGCCCTGCAGTGAGTCCTGAGAGCGCACTGGCACCACTGGGGATGCAGTGCAGTGAGTCCAGAGAGCGCACTGGCACCAGTGGGAATGCGGTGCAGTGAGTCCAGAGAGTGCAATGGCACCACTGGGGATGCACTGCAGTGAGTCCAGAGAGTGCACTAGCACCACTGGGGATGCAGAGCAGTGAGTCCAGAGAGTGCACTGGCACCACTGAGAATGCATTTCAGTGAGTCCAGAGAGTGCCGTTCCAGCCTCGGCATCCGCTCCAGCCGAGTCAACCCCGCGGTAGCCCCTCCAGCCGCGGCAGACGCTCCAGCCGCGGCAGCCGCTCCAGCCGCTCCAGCCGCGGCAGCCGCTCCAGCCCCTCCAGCCGCGCCAGCCTCTCCATCCGCGGCAGCCGCTCCAGCCGCGGCAGCCGCTCCAGCCGCTCCAGCCGCGGCAGCCGCTCCAGCCGCTACCGAGTGGAGCGGCTGCCACGGCTGGAGGGCTACCGCGGCTGGAGCGGCTGCCGCGGCTGGAGCAGTGCAGTGAGTCCAGGGAGTGCAAAGGCACCAGTGGGGATGGAGTGCAGTGAGTCCAAAGACTTCAATGTCACCACTGGGAATGCACTTCAGTCAGTCCAGTGAGTGTACTGGCACCACTGGGGATGCACAGCAGTGAGTCCAGAGAGTGCATTGGCACCACTGGGGATGCAGTGCAGTGAGTCCAGAGAGTGCACTGGCACCATTGGAGATGCAGTGCAGTGAGTCCAGAGAGTGCACTGGCACCACTGGGGATGCAGTGCAGTGAGTCCAGAGAGTGCACTGGCACCAGTGGGGATGCAGTGCAGAGTGTCCAGAGAGTGCACTGGCACCACTGGGATGCACTGCAGTGAGTCCAGAGAGTGCTCTGGCACCACTGGAGATGCACTTCAGTGAGTGCAGAGACTGCACTGGCACCACTGGGGATGCAGTGCAGTGAGTCCAGTGAGTGTACTGGCACCACTGGGGATGCACTGCAGTGAGTCCAGAGAGTGCATTGGCACCACTTGGGATGCACTGCAGTGAGTCCAGAGAGTGCACTGGCACCACTGGGGATGCAGTGCCGTGAGTCCAGCGAATGCACTGGCACCACTGGGGATACGGTGCCGGGAGTCCAGAGAGTGCACTGACACCACTGGGGATGCAGTGCAGTGAGTCCACAGAGTGCACTGACACCAGTGGGAATGCACTGCAGTGAGTCCAGAGTGCACTAGCACCACTGGGGATGCAGAGCAGTGAGTCCAGAGAGTGCACTGGCACCACTGGGGATGCAGTGCAGTGAGTCCAGAGAGTGCACTGGCACCACTGGGGATGCACTGCAGTGAGTCCAGAGTGCACTAGCACCACTGGGGATGCAGAGCAGTGAGTCCAGAGAGTGCACTGGCACCACTGAGAATGCATTTCAGTGAGTCCAGAGAGTGCCGTTCCAGCCTCGGTATCCGCTCCAGCCGAGTCAACCCCGCGGTAGGCCCTCCAGCCGCGGCAGACGCTCCAGCCGCGGCAGCCGCTCCAGCCGCTCCAGCCGCGGCAGCCGCTCCAGCCCCTCCAGCCTCGCCAGCCTCTCCATCCGCGGCAGCCGCTCCAGCCGCGGCAGCCGCTCCAGCCGCTCCAGCCGCGGCAGCCGCTCCAGCCGCTACCGAGTGGAGCGGCTGCCACGGCTGGAGGGCTACCGCGGCTGGAGCGGCTGCCGCGGCTGGAGCAGTGCAGTGAGTCCAGGGAGTGCAAAGGCACCAGTGGGGATGGAGTGCAGTGAGTCCAAAGACTTCAATGTCACCACTGGGAATGCACTTCAGTCAGTCCAGTGAGTGTACTGGCACCACTGGGGATGCACAGCAGTGAGTCCAGAGAGTGCATTGGCACCACTGGGGATGCAGTGCAGTGAGTCCAGAGAGTGCACTGGCACCATTGGAGATGCAGTGCAGTGAGTCCAGAGAGTGCACTGGCACCACTGGGGATGCAGTGCAGTGAGTCCAGAGAGTGCACTGGCACCAGTGGGGATGCAGTGCAGAGTGTCCAGAGAGTGCACTGGCACCACAGGTGATGCACTGCAGTGAGTCCAGAGAGTGCTCTGGCACCACTGGAGATGCACTTCAGTGAGTGCAGAGACTGCACTGGCACCACTGGGGATGCAGTGCAGTGAGTCCAGTGAGTGTACTGGCA
Organism: Anser brachyrhynchus; assembly: GCF_964034855.1. Classification (NCBI taxonomy): domain Eukaryota; kingdom Metazoa; phylum Chordata; class Aves; order Anseriformes; family Anatidae; genus Anser; species Anser brachyrhynchus. The sequence continues at coordinate 77,518 of NW_027664134.1, forward strand.
CCACTGGGGATGCACTGCAGTGAGTCCAGAGAGTGCATTGGCACCACTTGGGATGCACTGCAGTGAGTCCAGAGAGTGCACTGGCACCACTGGGGATGCAGTGCAGTGAGTCCAGAGAGTGCACTGGCTCCACTGAGAATGCACTTCAGTGAGTCCAGAGAGTGCACTGGCACCACTGTGGATGCAGTGCCGTGAGTCCAGCGAATGCACTGGCACCACTGGGGATACGGTGCCGGGAGTCCAGAGAGTGCACTGACACCACTGGGGATGCAGTGCAGTGAGTCCACAGAGTGCACTGACACCAGTGGGAATGCGGTGCAGTGAGTCCAGAGAGTGCACTGGCACCACTGGGGATGCACTGCAGTGAGTCCAGAGTGCACTAGCACCACTGGGGATGCAGAGCAGTGAGTCCAGAGAGTGCACTGGCACCACTGAGAATGCATTTCAGTGAGTCCAGAGAGTGCCGTTCCAGCCTCGGTATCCGCTCCAGCCGAGTCAACCCCGCGGTAGGCCCTCCAGCCGCGGCAGACGCTCCAGCCGCGGCAGCCGCTCCAGCCGCTCCAGCCGCGGCAGCCGCTCCAGCCCCTCCAGCCTCGCCAGCCTCTCCATCCGCGGCAGCCGCTCCAGCCGCGGCAGCCGCTCCAGCCGCTCCAACCGCGGCAGCCGCTCCAGCCGCTACCGAGTGGAGCGGCTGCCACGGCTGGAGGGCTACCGCGGCTGGAGCGGCTGCCGCGGCTGGAGCAGTGCAGTGAGTCCAGGGAGTGCAAAGGCACCAGTGGGGATGGAGTGCAGTGAGTCCAAAGACTTCACTGTCACCACTGGGAATGCAGTGCAGTGAGTCCAGGGAGTGCACTTGCACCACTGGGGATGCAGTGCAGTGACTCCAGTGAGTGCACTGACACCACTGGGGATGCACTTCAGTCAGTCCAGTGAGTGTACTGGCACCACTGGGGATGCACTGCAGTGAGTCAAGAGAGTGCACTGGCAGGACTGGGGATGCAGTGCAGTGAGTCCAGAGAGTGCACTGGCACCACTGGGGATGCCCTGCAGTGAGTCCTGAGAGCGCACTGGCACCACTGGGGATGCAGTGCAGTGAGTCCAGAGAGCGCACTGGCACCAGTGGGAATGCGGTGCAGTGAGTCCAGAGAGTGCAATGGCACCACTGGGGATGCACTGCAGTGAGTCCAGAGAGTGCACTAGCACCACTGGGGATGCAGAGCAGTGAGTCCAGAGAGTGCACTGGCACCACTGAGAATGCATTTCAGTGAGTCCAGAGAGTGCCGTTCCAGCCTCGGCATCCGCTCCAGCCGAGTCAACCCCGCGGTAGCCCCTCCAGCCGCGGCAGACGCTCCAGCCGCGGCAGCCGCTCCAGCCGCTCCAGCCGCGGCAGCCGCTCCAGCCCCTCCAGCCGCGCCAGCCTCTCCATCCGCGGCAGCCGCTCCAGCCGCGGCAGCCGCTCCAGCCGCTCCAGCCGCGGCAGCCGCTCCAGCCGCTACCGAGTGGAGCGGCTGCCACGGCTGGAGGGCTACCGCGGCTGGAGCGGCTGCCGCGGCTGGAGCAGTGCAGTGAGTCCAGGGAGTGCAAAGGCACCAGTGGGGATGGAGTGCAGTGAGTCCAAAGACTTCAATGTCACCACTGGGAATGCACTTCAGTCAGTCCAGTGAGTGTACTGGCACCACTGGGGATGCACAGCAGTGAGTCCAGAGAGTGCATTGGCACCACTGGGGATGCAGTGCAGTGAGTCCAGAGAGTGCACTGGCACCATTGGAGATGCAGTGCAGTGAGTCCAGAGAGTGCACTGGCACCACTGGGGATGCAGTGCAGTGAGTCCAGAGAGTGCACTGGCACCAGTGGGGATGCAGTGCAGAGTGTCCAGAGAGTGCACTGGCACCACTGGGATGCACTGCAGTGAGTCCAGAGAGTGCTCTGGCACCACTGGAGATGCACTTCAGTGAGTGCAGAGACTGCACTGGCACCACTGGGGATGCAGTGCAGTGAGTCCAGTGAGTGTACTGGCACCACTGGGGATGCACTGCAGTGAGTCCAGAGAGTGCATTGGCACCACTTGGGATGCACTGCAGTGAGTCCAGAGAGTGCACTGGCACCACTGGGGATGCAGTGCCGTGAGTCCAGCGAATGCACTGGCACCACTGGGGATACGGTGCCGGGAGTCCAGAGAGTGCACTGACACCACTGGGGATGCAGTGCAGTGAGTCCACAGAGTGCACTGACACCAGTGGGAATGCGGTGCAGTGAGTCCAGAGAGTGCACTGGCACCACTGGGGATGCACTGCAGTGAGTCCAGAGTGCACTAGCACCACTGGGGATGCAGAGCAGTGAGTCCAGAGAGTGCACTGGCACCACTGAGAATGCATTTCAGTGAGTCCAGAGAGTGCCGTTCCAGCCTCGGTATCCGCTCCAGCCGAGTCAACCCCGCGGTAGGCCCTCCAGCCGCGGCAGACGCTCCAGCCGCGGCAGCCGCTCCAGCCGCTCCAGCCGCGGCAGCCGCTCCAGCCCCTCCAGCCTCGCCAGCCTCTCCATCCGCGGCAGCCGCTCCAGCCGCGGCAGCCGCTCCAGCCGCTCCAACCGCGGCAGCCGCTCCAGCCGCTACCGAGTGGAGCGGCTGCCACGGCTGGAGGGCTACCGCGGCTGGAGCGGCTGCCGCGGCTGGAGCAGTGCAGTGAGTCCAGGGAGTGCAAAGGCACCAGTGGGGATGGAGTGCAGTGAGTCCAAAGACTTCACTGTCACCACTGGGAATGCAGTGCAGTGAGTCCAGGGAGTGCACTTGCACCACTGGGGATGCAGTGCAGTGACTCCAGTGAGTGCACTGACACCACTGGGGATGCACTTCAGTCAGTCCAGTGAGTGTACTGGCACCACTGGGGATGCACTGCAGTGAGTCAAGAGAGTGCACTGGCAGGACTGGGGATGCAGTGCAGTGAGTCCAGAGAGTGCACTGGCACCACTGGGGATGCCCTGCAGTGAGTCCTGAGAGCGCACTGGCACCACTGGGGATGCAGTGCAGTGAGTCCAGAGAGCGCACTGGCACCAGTGGGAATGCGGTGCAGTGAGTCCAGAGAGTGCAATGGCACCACTGGGGATGCACTGCAGTGAGTCCAGAGAGTGCACTAGCACCACTGGGGATGCAGAGCAGTGAGTCCAGAGAGTGCACTGGCACCACTGAGAATGCATTTCAGTGAGTCCAGAGAGTGCCGTTCCAGCCTCGGCATCCGCTCCAGCCGAGTCAACCCCGCGGTAGCCCCTCCAGCCGCGGCAGACGCTCCAGCCGCGGCAGCCGCTCCAGCCGCTCCAGCCGCGGCAGCCGCTCCAGCCCCTCCAGCCGCGCCAGCCTCTCCATCCGCGGCAGCCGCTCCAGCCGCGGCAGCCGCTCCAGCCGCTCCAGCCGCGGCAGCCGCTCCAGCCGCTACCGAGTGGAGCGGCTGCCACGGCTGGAGGGCTACCGCGGCTGGAGCGGCTGCCGCGGCTGGAGCAGTGCAGTGAGTCCAGGGAGTGCAAAGGCACCAGTGGGGATGGAGTGCAGTGAGTCCAAAGACTTCAATGTCACCACTGGGAATGCACTTCAGTCAGTCCAGTGAGTGTACTGGCACCACTGGGGATGCACAGCAGTGAGTCCAGAGAGTGCATTGGCACCACTGGGGATGCAGTGCAGTGAGTCCAGAGAGTGCACTGGCACCATTGGAGATGCAGTGCAGTGAGTCCAGAGAGTGCACTGGCACCACTGGGGATGCAGTGCAGTGAGTCCAGAGAGTGCACTGGCACCAGTGGGGATGCAGTGCAGAGTGTCCAGAGAGTGCACTGGCACCACTGGGATGCACTGCAGTGAGTCCAGAGAGTGCTCTGGCACCACTGGAGATGCACTTCAGTGAGTGCAGAGACTGCACTGGCACCACTGGGGATGCAGTGCAGTGAGTCCAGTGAGTGTACTGGCACCACTGGGGATGCACTGCAGTGAGTCCAGAGAGTGCATTGGCACCACTTGGGATGCACTGCAGTGAGTCCAGAGAGTGCACTGGCACCACTGGGGATGCAGTGCAGTGAGTCCAGAGAGTGCACTGGCTCCACTGAGAATGCACTTCAGTGAGTCCAGAGAGTGCACTGGCACCACTGTGGATGCAGTGCCGTGAGTCCAGCGAATGCACTGGCACCACTGGGGATACGGTGCCGGGAGTCCAGAGAGTGCACTGACACCACTGGGGTTGCAGTGCAGTGAGTCCACAGAGTGCACTGACACCAGTGGGAATGCGGTGCAGTGAGTCCAGAGAGTGCACTGGCACCACTGGGGATGCACTGCAGTGAGTCCAGAGTGCACTAGCACCACTGGGGATGCAGAGCAGTGAGTCCAGAGAGTGCACTGGCACCACTGAGAATGCATTTCAGTGAGTCCAGAGAGTGCCGTTCCAGCCTCGGTATCCGCTCCAGCCGAGTCAACCCCGCGGTAGGCCCTCCAGCCGCGGCAGACGCTCCAGCCGCGGCAGCCGCTCCAGCCGCTCCAGCCGCGGCAGCCGCTCCAGCCCCTCCAGCCTCGCCAGCCTCTCCATCCGCGGCAGCCGCTCCAGCCGCGGCAGCCGCTCCAGCCGCTCCAACCGCGGCAGCCGCTCCAGCCGCTACCGAGTGGAGCGGCTGCCACGGCTGGAGGGCTACCGCGGCTGGAGCGGCTGCCGCGGCTGGAGCAGTGCAGTGAGTCCAGGGAGTGCAAAGGCACCAGTGGGGATGGAGTGCAGTGAGTCCAAAGACTTCACTGTCACCACTGGGAATGCAGTGCAGTGAGTCCAGGGAGTGCACTTGCACCACTGGGGATGCAGTGCAGTGACTCCAGTGAGTGCACTGACACCACTGGGGATGCACTTCAGTCAGTCCAGTGAGTGTACTGGCACCACTGGGGATGCACTGCAGTGAGTCAAGAGAGTGCACTGGCAGGACTGGGGATGCAGTGCAGTGAGTCCAGAGAGTGCACTGGCACCACTGGGGATGCCCTGCAGTGAGTCCTGAGAGCGCACTGGCACCACTGGGGATGCAGTGCAGTGAGTCCAGAGAGCGCACTGGCACCAGTGGGAATGCGGTGCAGTGAGTCCAGAGAGTGCAATGGCACCACTGGGGATGCACTGCAGTGAGTCCAGAGAGTGCACTAGCACCACTGGGGATGCAGAGCAGTGAGTCCAGAGAGTGCACTGGCACCACTGAGAATGCATTTCAGTGAGTCCAGAGAGTGCCGTTCCAGCCTCGGCATCCGCTCCAGCCGAGTCAACCCCGCGGTAGCCCCTCCAGCCGCGGCAGACGCTCCAGCCGCGGCAGCCGCTCCAGCCGCTCCAGCCGCGGCAGCCGCTCCAGCCCCTCCAGCCGCGCCAGCCTCTCCAGCCGCGGCAGCCGCTCCAGCCGCGGTAGCCCTCCAGCCGTGGCAGCCGCTCCACTCGGTAGCGGCTGGAGCGGCTGCCGCGGCTGGAGCGGCTGGAGCGGCTGCCGCGACTGGAGCGGCTGCCGCGGTTGGAGCGGCTGCCGCGGCTGGAGCGGCTGGAGCGGATGCCGCGGCTGGAGCGGCTGGAGCGGCTGCCGCGGCTGGAGCGGCTGGCGCGGCTGGAGGAGCTACCGCGGCTGGAGCGGTTAACGCGGCTGGAGCGGATGCCGAGGCTGGAGCGGATGCCGCGGCTGGTGCGCCTGGAGAGGCTGCCGCGGCTGGAGCAGTGCAGTGAGTCCAGAGAGTGCACTGGCACCATTGGGGATGCAGTGCAGTGAGTCCAGAGAGTGCACTGGCAGGACTGGGGATGCAGTGCAGTGAGTCCAGAGAGTGCACTGGCACCACTGAGGATGCAATGCAGTGAGTCCAGAGAGTGCACTGGCACCACTGGGCATGCAGTGCTGTGAGTCCAGAGAGTGCACTGGCACCACTGGGGATGCACTTCAGTCAGTCCAGTGAGTGTACTGGCACCACTGGGGATGCACTGCAGTGAGTCAAGAGAGTGCACTGGCAGGACTGGGGATGCAGTGCAGTGAGTCCAGAGAGTGCACTGGCACCACTGGGGATGCCCTGCAGTGAGTCCTGAGAGCGCACTGGCACCACTGGGGATGCAGTGCAGTGAGTCCAGAGAGAGCACTGGCACCAGTGGGAATGCGGTGCAGTGAGTCCAGAGAGTGCAATGGCACCACTGGGGATGCACTGCAGTGAGTCCAGAGAGTGCACTAGCACCACTGGGGATGCAGAGCAGTGAGTCCAGAGAGTGCACTGGCACCACTGAGAATGCATTTCAGTGAGTCCAGAGAGTGCCGTTCCAGCCTCGGCATCCGCTCCAGCCGAGTCAACCCCGCGGTAGCCCCTCCAGCCGCGGCAGACGCTCCAGCCGCGGCAGCCGCTCCAGCCGCTCCAGCCGCGGCAGCCGCTCCAGCCCCTCCAGCCGCGCCAGCCTCTCCATCCGCGGCAGCCGCTCCAGCCGCGGCAGCCGCTCCAGCCGCGGCAGCCGCTCCAGCCGCTACCGAGTGGAGCGGCTGCCACGGCTGGAGGGCTACCGCGGCTGGAGCGGCTGCCGCGGCTGGAGCAGTGCAGTGAGTCCAGGGAGTGCAAAGGCACCAGTGGGGATGGAGTGCAGTGAGTCCAAAGACTTCAATGTCACCACTGGGAATGCACTTCAGTCAGTCCAGTGAGTGTACTGGCACCACTGGGGATGCACAGCAGTGAGTCCAGAGAGTGCATTGGCACCACTGGGGATGCAGTGCAGTGAGTCCAGAGAGTGCACTGGCACCATTGGAGATGCAGTGCAGTGAGTCCAGAGAGTGCACTGGCACCACTGGGGATGCAGTGCAGTGAGTCCAGAGAGTGCACTGGCACCAGTGGGGATGCAGTGCAGAGTGTCCAGAGAGTGCACTGGCACCACAGGTGATGCACTGCAGTGAGTCCAGAGAGTGCTCTGGCACCACTGGAGATGCACTTCAGTGAGTGCAGAGACTGCACTGGCACCACTGGGGATGCAGTGCAGTGAGTCCAGTGAGTGTACTGGCACCACTGGGGATGCACTGCAGTGAGTCCAGAGAGTGCATTGGCACCACTTGGGATGCACTGCAGTGAGTCCAGAGAGTGCACTGGCACCACTGGGGATGCAGTGCAGTGAGTCCAGAGAGTGCACTGGCTCCACTGAGAATGCACTTCAGTGAGTCCAGAGAGTGCACTGGCACCACTGTGGATGCAGTGCCGTGAGTCCAGCGAATGCACTGGCACCACTGGGGATACGGTGCCGGGAGTCCAGAGAGTGCACTGACACCACTGGGGATGCAGTGCAGTGAGTCCACAGAGTGCACTGACACCAGTGGGAATGCGGTGCAGTGAGTCCAGAGAGTGCACTGGCACCACTGGGGATGCACTGCAGTGAGTCCAGAGTGCACTAGCACCACTGGGGATGCAGAGCAGTGAGTCCAGAGAGTGCACTGGCACCACTGAGAATGCATTTCAGTGAGTCCAGAGAGTGCCGTTCCAGCCTCGGTATCCGCTCCAGCCGAGTCAACCCCGCGGTAGGCCCTCCAGCCGCGGCAGACGCTCCAGCCGCGGCAGCCGCTCCAGCCGCTCCAGCCGCGGCAGCCGCTCCAGCCCCTCCAGCCTCGCCAGCCTCTCCATCCGCGGCAGCCGCTCCAGCCGCGGCAGCCGCTCCAGCCGCTCCAACCGCGGCAGCCGCTCCAGCCGCTACCGAGTGGAGCGGCTGCCACGGCTGGAGGGCTACCGCGGCTGGAGCGGCTGCCGCGGCTGGAGCAGTGCAGTGAGTCCAGGGAGTGCAAAGGCACCAGTGGGGATGGAGTGCAGTGAGTCCAAAGACTTCACTGTCACCACTGGGAATGCAGTGCAGTGAGTCCAGGGAGTGCACTTGCACCACTGGGGATGCAGTGCAGTGACTCCAGTGAGTGCACTGACACCACTGGGGATGCACTTCAGTCAGTCCAGTGAGTGTACTGGCACCACTGGGGATGCACTGCAGTGAGTCAAGAGAGTGCACTGGCAGGACTGGGGATGCAGTGCAGTGAGTCCAGAGAGTGCACTGGCACCACTGGGGATGCCCTGCAGTGAGTCCTGAGAGCGCACTGGCACCACTGGGGATGCAGTGCAGTGAGTCCAGAGAGCGCACTGGCACCAGTGGGAATGCGGTGCAGTGAGTCCAGAGAGTGCAATGGCACCACTGGGGATGCACTGCAGTGAGTCCAGAGAGTGCACTAGCACCACTGGGGATGCAGAGCAGTGAGTCCAGAGAGTGCACTGGCACCACTGAGAATGCATTTCAGTGAGTCCAGAGAGTGCCGTTCCAGCCTCGGCATCCGCTCCAGCCGAGTCAACCCCGCGGTAGCCCCTCCAGCCGCGGCAGACGCTCCAGCCGCGGCAGCCGCTCCAGCCGCTCCAGCCGCGGCAGCCGCTCCAGCCCCTCCAGCCGCGCCAGCCTCTCCATCCGCGGCAGCCGCTCCAGCCGCGGCAGCCGCTCCAGCCGCTCCAGCCGCGGCAGCCGCTCCAGCCGCTACCGAGTGGAGCGGCTGCCACGGCTGGAGGGCTACCGCGGCTGGAGCGGCTGCCGCGGCTGGAGCAGTGCAGTGAGTCCAGGGAGTGCAAAGGCACCAGTGGGGATGGAGTGCAGTGAGTCCAAAGACTTCAATGTCACCACTGGGAATGCACTTCAGTCAGTCCAGTGAGTGTACTGGCACCACTGGGGATGCACAGCAGTGAGTCCAGAGAGTGCATTGGCACCACTGGGGATGCAGTGCAGTGAGTCCAGAGAGTGCACTGGCACCATTGGAGATGCAGTGCAGTGAGTCCAGAGAGTGCACTGGCACCACTGGGGATGCAGTGCAGTGAGTCCAGAGAGTGCACTGGCACCACTGGGATGCACTGCAGTGAGTCCAGAGAGTGCTCTGGCACCACTGGAGATGCACTTCAGTGAGTGCAGAGACTGCACTGGCACCACTGGGGATGCAGTGCAGTGAGTCCAGTGAGTGTACTGGCACCACTGGGGATGCACTGCAGTGAGTCCAGAGAGTGCATTGGCACCACTTGGGATGCACTGCAGTGAGTCCAGAGAGTGCACTGGCACCACTGGGGATGCAGTGCAGTGAGTCCAGAGAGTGCACTGGCTCCACTGAGAATGCAATTCAGTGAGTCCAGAGAGTGCACTGGCACCACTGTGGATGCAGTGCCGTGAGTCCAGCGAATGCACTGGCACCACTGGGGATACGGTGCCGGGAGTCCAGAGAGTGCACTGACACCACTGGGGATGCAGTGCAGTGAGTCCACAGAGTGCACTGACACCAGTGGGAATGCGGTGCAGTGAGTCCAGAGAGTGCACTGGCACCACTGGGGATGCACTGCAGTGAGTCCAGAGTGCACTAGCACCACTGGGGATGCAGAGCAGTGAGTCCAGAGAGTGCACTGGCACCACTGAGAATGCATTTCAGTGAGTCCAGAGAGTGCCGTTCCAGCCTCGGTATCCGCTCCAGCCGAGTCAACCCCGCGGTAGGCCCTCCAGCCGCGGCAGACGCTCCAGCCGCGGCAGCCGCTCCAGCCGCTCCAGCCGCGGCAGCCGCTCCAGCCCCTCCAGCCTCGCCAGCCTCTCCATCCGCGGCAGCCGCTCCAGCCGCGGCAGCCGCTCCAGCCGCTCCAACCGCGGCAGCCGCTCCAGCCGCTACCGAGTGGAGCGGCTGCCACGGCTGGAGGGCTACCGCGGCTGGAGCGGCTGCCGCGGCTGGAGCAGTGCAGTGAGTCCAGGGAGTGCAAAGGCACCAGTGGGGATGGAGTGCAGTGAGTCCAAAGACTTCACTGTCACCACTGGGAATGCAGTGCAGTGAGTCCAGGGAGTGCACTTGCACCACTGGGGATGCAGTGCAGTGACTCCAGTGAGTGCACTGACACCACTGGGGATGCACTTCAGTCAGTCCAGTGAGTGTACTGGCACCACTGGGGATGCACTGCAGTGAGTCAAGAGAGTGCACTGGCAGGACTGGGGATGCAGTGCAGTGAGTCCAGAGAGTGCACTGGCACCACTGGGGATGCAGTGCAGTGAGTCCAGAGAGTGCACTGGCACCACTGAGAATGCATTTCAGTGAGTCCAGAGAGTGCCGTTCCAGCCTCGGCATCCGCTCCAGCCGAGTCAACCCCGCGGTAGCCCCTCCAGCCGCGGCAGACGCTCCAGCCGCGGCAGCCGCTCCAGCCGCTCCAGCCGCGGCAGCCGCTCCAGCCCCTCCAGCCGCGCCAGCCTCTCCAGCCGCGGCAGCCGCTCCAGCCGCGGTAGCCCTCCAGCCGTGGCAGCCGCTCCACTCGGTAGCGGCTGGAGCGGCTGCCGCGGCTGGAGCGGCTGGAGCGGCTGCCGCGACTGGAGCGGCTGCCGCGGTTGGAGCGGCTGCCGCGGCTGGAGCGGCTGGAGCGGATGCCGCGGCTGGAGCGGCTGGAGCGGCTGCCGCGGCTGGAGCGGCTGGCGCGGCTGGAGGAGCTACCGCGGCTGGAGCGGTTAACGCGGCTGGAGCGGATGCCGAGGCTGGAGCGGATGCCGCGGCTGGTGCGCCTGGAGAGGCTGCCGCGGCTGGAGCAGTGCAGTGAGTCCAGAGAGTGCACTGGCACCATTGGGGATGCAGTGCAGTGAGTCCAGAGAGTGCACTGGCAGGACTGGGGATGCAGTGCAGTGAGTCCAGAGAGTGCACTGGCACCACTGAGGATGCAATGCAGTGAGTCCAGAGAGTGCACTGGCACCACTGGGCATGCAGTGCTGTGAGTCCAGAGAGTGCACTGGCACCACTGGGGATGCACTTCAGTCAGTCCAGTGAGTGTACTGGCACCACTGGGGATGCACTGCAGTGAGTCAAGAGAGTGCACTGGCAGGACTGGGGATGCAGTGCAGTGAGTCCAGAGAGTGCACTGGCACCACTGGGGATGCCCTGCAGTGAGTCCTGAGAGCGCACTGGCACCACTGGGGATGCAGTGCAGTGAGTCCAGAGAGAGCACTGGCACCAGTGGGAATGCGGTGCAGTGAGTCCAGAGAGTGCAATGGCACCACTGGGGATGCACTGCAGTGAGTCCAGAGAGTGCACTAGCACCACTGGGGATGCAGAGCAGTGAGTCCAGAGAGTGCACTGGCACCACTGAGAATGCATTTCAGTGAGTCCAGAGAGTGCCGTTCCAGCCTCGGCATCCGCTCCAGCCGAGTCAACCCCGCGGTAGCCCCTCCAGCCGCGGCAGACGCTCCAGCCGCGGCAGCCGCTCCAGCCGCTCCAGCCGCGGCAGCCGCTCCAGCCCCTCCAGCCGCGCCAGCCTCTCCATCCGCGGCAGCCGCTCCAGCCGCGGCAGCCGCTCCAGCCGCGGCAGCCGCTCCAGCCGCTACCGAGTGGAGCGGCTGCCACGGCTGGAGGGCTACCGCGGCTGGAGCTGCTGCCGCGGCTGGAGCAGTGCAGTGAGTCCAGGGAGTGCAAAGGCACCAGTGGGGATGGAGTGCAGTGAGTCCAAAGACTTCAATGTCACCACTGGGAATGCACTTCAGTCAGTCCAGTGAGTGTACTGGCACCACTGGGGATGCACAGCAGTGAGTCCAGAGAGTGCATTGGCACCACTGGGGATGCAGTGCAGTGAGTCCAGAGAGTGCACTGGCACCATTGGAGATGCAGTGCAGTGAGTCCAGAGAGTGCACTGGCACCACTGGGGATGCAGTGCAGTGAGTCCAGAGAGTGCACTGGCACCAGTGGGGATGCAGTGCAGAGTGTCCAGAGAGTGCACTGGCACCACAGGTGATGCACTGCAGTGAGTCCAGAGAGTGCTCTGGCACCACTGGAGATGCACTTCAGTGAGTGCAGAGACTGCACTGGCACCACTGGGGATGCAGTGCAGTGAGTCCAGTGAGTGTACTGGCACCACTGGGGATGCACTGCAGTGAGTCCAGAGAGTGCATTGGCACCACTTGGGATGCACTGCAGTGAGTCCAGAGAGTGCACTGGCACCACTGGGGATGCAGTGCAGTGAGTCCAGAGAGTGCACTGGCTCCACTGAGAATGCACTTCAGTGAGTCCAGAGAGTGCACTGGCACCACTGTGGATGCAGTGCCGTGAGTCCAGCGAATGCACTGGCACCACTGGGGATACGGTGCCGGGAGTCCAGAGAGTGCACTGACACCACTGGGGATGCAGTGCAGTGAGTCCACAGAGTGCACTGACACCAGTGGGAATGCGGTGCAGTGAGTCCAGAGAGTGCACTGGCACCACTGGGGATGCACTGCAGTGAGTCCAGAGTGCACTAGCACCACTGGGGATGCAGAGCAGTGAGTCCAGAGAGTGCACTGGCACCACTGAGAATGCATTTCAGTGAGTCCAGAGAGTGCCGTTCCAGCCTCGGTATCCGCTCCAGCCGAGTCAACCCCGCGGTAGGCCCTCCAGCCGCGGCAGACGCTCCAGCCGCGGCAGCCGCTCCAGCCGCTCCAGCCGCGGCAGCCGCTCCAGCCCCTCCAGCCTCGCCAGCCTCTCCATCCGCGGCAGCCGCTCCAGCCGCGGCAGCCGCTCCAGCCGCTCCAACCGCGGCAGCCGCTCCAGCCGCTACCGAGTGGAGCGGCTGCCACGGCTGGAGGGCTACCGCGGCTGGAGCGGCTGCCGCGGCTGGAGCAGTGCAGTGAGTCCAGGGAGTGCAAAGGCACCAGTGGGGATGGAGTGCAGTGAGTCCAAAGACTTCACTGTCACCACTGGGAATGCAGTGCAGTGAGTCCAGGGAGTGCACTTGCACCACTGGGGATGCAGTGCAGTGACTCCAGTGAGTGCACTGACACCACTGGGGATGCACTTCAGTCAGTCCAGTGAGTGTACTGGCACCACTGGGGATGCACTGCAGTGAGTCAAGAGAGTGCACTGGCAGGACTGGGGATGCAGTGCAGTGAGTCCAGAGAGTGCACTGGCACCACTGGGGATGCCCTGCAGTGAGTCCTGAGAGCGCACTGGCACCACTGGGGATGCAGTGCAGTGAGTCCAGAGAGCGCACTGGCACCAGTGGGAATGCGGTGCAGTGAGTCCAGAGAGTGCAATGGCACCACTGGGGATGCACTGCAGTGAGTCCAGAGAGTGCACTAGCACCACTGGGGATGCAGAGCAGTGAGTCCAGAGAGTGCACTGGCACCACTGAGAATGCATTTCAGTGAGTCCAGAGAGTGCCGTTCCAGCCTCGGCATCCGCTCCAGCCGAGTCAACCCCGCGGTAGCCCCTCCAGCCGCGGCAGACGCTCCAGCCGCGGCAGCCGCTCCAGCCGCTCCAGCCGCGGCAGCCGCTCCAGCCCCTCCAGCCGCGCCAGCCTCTCCATCCGCGGCAGCCGCTCCAGCCGCGGCAGCCGCTCCAGCCGCTCCAGCCGCGGCAGCCGCTCCAGCCGCTACCGAGTGGAGCGGCTGCCACGGCTGGAGGGCTACCGCGGCTGGAGCGGCTGCCGCGGCTGGAGCAGTGCAGTGAGTCCAGGGAGTGCAAAGGCACCAGTGGGGATGGAGTGCAGTGAGTCCAAAGACTTCAATGTCACCACTGGGAATGCACTTCAGTCAGTCCAGTGAGTGTACTGGCACCACTGGGGATGCACAGCAGTGAGTCCAGAGAGTGCATTGGCACCACTGGGGATGCAGTGCAGTGAGTCCAGAGAGTGCACTGGCACCATTGGAGATGCAGTGCAGTGAGTCCAGAGAGTGCACTGGCACCACTGGGGATGCAGTGCAGTGAGTCCAGAGAGTGCACTGGCACCAGTGGGGATGCAGTGCAGAGTGTCCAGAGAGTGCACTGGCACCACTGGGATGCACTGCAGTGAGTCCAGAGAGTGCTCTGGCACCACTGGAGATGCACTTCAGTGAGTGCAGAGACTGCACTGGCACCACTGGGGATGCAGTGCAGTGAGTCCAGTGAGTGTACTGGCACCACTGGGGATGCACTGCAGTGAGTCCAGAGAGTGCATTGGCACCACTTGGGATGCACTGCAGTGAGTCCAGAGAGTGCACTGGCACCACTGGGGATGCAGTGCAGTGAGTCCAGAGAGTGCACTGGCTCCACTGAGAATGCACTTCAGTGAGTCCAGAGAGTGCACTGGCACCACTGTGGATGCAGTGCCGTGAGTCCAGCGAATGCACTGGCACCACTGGGGATACGGTGCCGGGAGTCCAGAGAGTGCACTGACACCACTGGGGATGCAGTGCAGTGAGTCCACAGAGTGCACTGACACCAGTGGGAATGCGGTGCAGTGAGTCCAGAGAGTGCACTGGCACCACTGGGGATGCACTGCAGTGAGTCCAGAGTGCACTAGCACCACTGGGGATGCAGAGCAGTGAGTCCAGAGAGTGCACTGGCACCACTGAGAATGCATTTCAGTGAGTCCAGAGAGTGCCGTTCCAGCCTCGGTATCCGCTCCAGCCGAGTCAACCCCGCGGTAGGCCCTCCAGCCGCGGCAGACGCTCCAGCCGCGGCAGCCGCTCCAGCCGCTCCAGCCGCGGCAGCCGCTCCAGCCCCTCCAGCCTCGCCAGCCTCTCCATCCGCGGCAGCCGCTCCAGCCGCGGCAGCCGCTCCAGCCGCTCCAACCGCGGCAGCCGCTCCAGCCGCTACCGAGTGGAGCGGCTGCCACGGCTGGAGGGCTACCGCGGCTGGAGCGGCTGCCGCGGCTGGAGCAGTGCAGTGAGTCCAGGGAGTGCAAAGGCACCAGTGGGGATGGAGTGCAGTGAGTCCAAAGACTTCACTGTCACCACTGGGAATGCAGTGCAGTGAGTCCAGGGAGTGCACTTGCACCACTGGGGATGCAGTGCAGTGACTCCAGTGAGTGCACTGACACCACTGGGGATGCACTTCAGTCAGTCCAGTGAGTGTACTGGCACCACTGGGGATGCACTGCAGTGAGTCAAGAGAGTGCACTGGCAGGACTGGGGATGCAGTGCAGTGAGTCCAGAGAGTGCACTGGCACCACTGGGGATGCCCTGCAGTGAGTCCTGAGAGCGCACTGGCACCACTGGGGATGCAGTGCAGTGAGTCCAGAGAGCGCACTGGCACCAGTGGGAATGCGGTGCAATGAGTCCAGAGAGTGCAATGGCACCACTGGGGATGCACTGCAGTGAGTCCAGAGAGTGCACTAGCACCACTGGGGATGCAGAGCAGTGAGTCCAGAGAGTGCACTGGCACCACTGAGAATGCATTTCAGTGAGTCCAGAGAGTGCCGTTCCAGCCTCGGCATCCGCTCCAGCCGAGTCAACCCCGCGGTAGCCCCTCCAGCCGCGGCAGACGCTCCAGCCGCGGCAGCCGCTCCAGCCGCTCCAGCCGCGGCAGCCGCTCCAGCCCCTCCAGCCGCGCCAGCCTCTCCATCCGCGGCAGCCGCTCCAGCCGCGGCAGCCGCTCCAGCCGCTCCAGCCGCGGCAGCCGCTCCAGCCGCTACCGAGTGGAGCGGCTGCCACGGCTGGAGGGCTACCGCGGCTGGAGCGGCTGCCGCGGCTGGAGCAGTGCAGTGAGTCCAGGGAGTGCAAAGGCACCAGTGGGGATGGAGTGCAGTGAGTCCAAAGACTTCAATGTCACCACTGGGAATGCACTTCAGTCAGTCCAGTGAGTGTACTGGCACCACTGGGGATGCACAGCAGTGAGTCCAGAGAGTGCATTGGCACCACTGGGGATGCAGTGCAGTGAGTCCAGAGAGTGCACTGGCACCATTGGAGATGCAGTGCAGTGAGTCCAGAGAGTGCACTGGCACCACTGGGGATGCAGTGCAGTGAGTCCAGAGAGTGCACTGGCACCACTGGGATGCACTGCAGTGAGTCCAGAGAGTGCTCTGGCACCACTGGAGATGCACTTCAGTGAGTGCAGAGACTGCACTGGCACCACTGGGGATGCAGTGCAGTGAGTCCAGTGAGTGTACTGGCACCACTGGGGATGCACTGCAGTGAGTCCAGAGAGTGCATTGGCACCACTTGGGATGCACTGCAGTGAGTCCAGAGAGTGCACTGGCACCACTGGGGATGCAGTGCAGTGAGTCCAGAGAGTGCACTGGCTCCACTGAGAATGCACTTCAGTGAGTCCAGAGAGTGCACTGGCACCACTGTGGATGCAGTGCCGTGAGTCCAGCGAATGCACTGGCACCACTGGGGATACGGTGCCGGGAGTCCAGAGAGTGCACTGACACCACTGGGGTTGCAGTGCAGTGAGTCCACAGAGTGCACTGACACCAGTGGGAATGCGGTGCAGTGAGTCCAGAGAGTGCACTGGCACCACTGGGGATGCACTGCAGTGAGTCCAGAGTGCACTAGCACCACTGGGGATGCAGAGCAGTGAGTCCAGAGAGTGCACTGGCACCACTGAGAATGCATTTCAGTGAGTCCAGAGAGTGCCGTTCCAGCCTCGGTATCCGCTCCAGCCGAGTCAACCCCGCGGTAGGCCCTCCAGCCGCGGCAGACGCTCCAGCCGCGGCAGCCGCTCCAGCCGCTCCAGCCGCGGCAGCCGCTCCAGCCCCTCCAGCCTCGCCAGCCTCTCCATCCGCGGCAGCCGCTCCAGCCGCGGCAGCCGCTCCAGCCGCTCCAACCGCGGCAGCCGCTCCAGCCGCTACCGAGTGGAGCGGCTGCCACGGCTGGAGGGCTACCGCGGCTGGAGCGGCTGCCGCGGCTGGAGCAGTGCAGTGAGTCCAGGGAGTGCACTTGCACCACTGGGGATGCAGTGCAGTGACTCCAGTGAGTGCACTGACACCACTGGGGATGCACTTCAGTCAGTCCAGTGAGTGTACTGGCACCACTGGGGATGCACTGCAGTGAGTCAAGAGAGTGCACTGGCAGGACTGGGGATGCAGTGCAGTGAGTCCAGAGAGTGCACTGGCACCACTGGGGATGCCCTGCAGTGAGTCCTGAGAGCGCACTGGCACCACTGGGGATGCAGTGCAGTGAGTCCAGAGAGCGCACTGGCACCAGTGGGAATGCGGTGCAGTGAGTCCAGAGAGTGCAATGGCACCACTGGGGATGCACTGCAGTGAGTCCAGAGAGTGCACTAGCACCACTGGGGATGCAGAGCAGTGAGTCCAGAGAGTGCACTGGCACCACTGAGAATGCATTTCAGTGAGTCCAGAGAGTGCCGTTCCAGCCTCGGCATCCGCTCCAGCCGAGTCAACCCCGCGGTAGCCCCTCCAGCCGCGGCAGACGCTCCAGCCGCGGCAGCCGCTCCAGCCGCTCCAGCCGCGGCAGCCGCTCCAGCCCCTCCAGCCGCGCCAGCCTCTCCAGCCGCGGCAGCCGCTCCAGCCGCGGTAGCCCTCCAGCCGTGGCAGCCGCTCCACTCGGTAGCGGCTGGAGCGGCTGCCGCGGCTGGAGCGGCTGGAGCGGCTGCCGCGACTGGAGCGGCTGCCGCGGTTGGAGCGGCTGCCGCGGCTGGAGCGGCTGGAGCGGATGCCGCGGCTGGAGCGGCTGGAGCGGCTGCCGCGGCTGGAGCGGCTGGCGCGGCTGGAGGAGCTACCGCGGCTGGAGCGGTTAACGCGGCTGGAGCGGATGCCGAGGCTGGAGCGGATGCCGCGGCTGGTGCGCCTGGAGAGGCTGCCGCGGCTGGAGCAGTGCAGTGAGTCCAGAGAGTGCACTGGCACCATTGGGGATGCAGTGCAGTGAGTCCAGAGAGTGCACTGGCAGGACTGGGGATGCAGTGCAGTGAGTCCAGAGAGTGCACTGGCACCACTGAGGATGCAATGCAGTGAGTCCAGAGAGTGCACTGGCACCACTGGGCATGCAGTGCTGTGAGTCCAGAGAGTGCACTGGCACCACTGGGGATGCACTTCAGTCAGTCCAGTGAGTGTACTGGCACCACTGGGGATGCACTGCAGTGAGTCAAGAGAGTGCACTGGCAGGACTGGGGATGCAGTGCAGTGAGTCCAGAGAGTGCACTGGCACCACTGGGGATGCCCTGCAGTGAGTCCTGAGAGCGCACTGGCACCACTGGGGATGCAGTGCAGTGAGTCCAGAGAGAGCACTGGCACCAGTGGGAATGCGGTGCAGTGAGTCCAGAGAGTGCAATGGCACCACTGGGGATGCACTGCAGTGAGTCCAGAGAGTGCACTAGCACCACTGGGGATGCAGAGCAGTGAGTCCAGAGAGTGCACTGGCACCACTGAGAATGCATTTCAGTGAGTCCAGAGAGTGCCGTTCCAGCCTCGGCATCCGCTCCAGCCGAGTCAACCCCGCGGTAGCCCCTCCAGCCGCGGCAGACGCTCCAGCCGCGGCAGCCGCTCCAGCCGCTCCAGCCGCGGCAGCCGCTCCAGCCCCTCCAGCCGCGCCAGCCTCTCCATCCGCGGCAGCCGCTCCAGCCGCGGCAGCCGCTCCAGCCGCGGCAGCCGCTCCAGCCGCTACCGAGTGGAGCGGCTGCCACGGCTGGAGGGCTACCGCGGCTGGAGCGGCTGCCGCGGCTGGAGCAGTGCAGTGAGTCCAGGGAGTGCAAAGGCACCAGTGGGGATGGAGTGCAGTGAGTCCAAAGACTTCAATGTCACCACTGGGAATGCACTTCAGTCAGTCCAGTGAGTGTACTGGCACCACTGGGGATGCACAGCAGTGAGTCCAGAGAGTGCATTGGCACCACTGGGGATGCAGTGCAGTGAGTCCAGAGAGTGCACTGGCACCATTGGAGATGCAGTGCAGTGAGTCCAGAGAGTGCACTGGCACCACTGGGGATGCAGTGCAGTGAGTCCAGAGAGTGCACTGGCACCAGTGGGGATGCAGTGCAGAGTGTCCAGAGAGTGCACTGGCACCACAGGTGATGCACTGCAGTGAGTCCAGAGAGTGCTCTGGCACCACTGGAGATGCACTTCAGTGAGTGCAGAGACTGCACTGGCACCACTGGGGATGCAGTGCAGTGAGTCCAGTGAGTGTACTGGCACCACTGGGGATGCACTGCAGTGAGTCCAGAGAGTGCATTGGCACCACTTGGGATGCACTGCAGTGAGTCCAGAGAGTGCACTGGCACCACTGGGGATGCAGTGCAGTGAGTCCAGAGAGTGCACTGGCTCCACTGAGAATGCACTTCAGTGAGTCCAGAGAGTGCACTGGCACCACTGTGGATGCAGTGCCGTGAGTCCAGCGAATGCACTGGCACCACTGGGGATACGGTGCCGGGAGTCCAGAGAGTGCACTGACACCTCTGGGGATGCAGTGCAGTGAGTCCACAGAGTGCACTGACACCAGTGGGAATGCGGTGCAGTGAGTCCAGAGAGTGCACTGGCACCACTGGGGATGCACTGCAGTGAGTCCAGAGTGCACTAGCACCACTGGGGATGCAGAGCAGTGAGTCCAGAGAGTGCACTGGCACCACTGAGAATGCATTTCAGTGAGTCCAGAGAGTGCCGTTCCAGCCTCGGTATCCGCTCCAGCCGAGTCAACCCCGCGGTAGGCCCTCCAGCCGCGGCAGACGCTCCAGCCGCGGCAGCCGCTCCAGCCGCTCCAGCCGCGGCAGCCGCTCCAGCCCCTCCAGCCTCGCCAGCCTCTCCATCCGCGGCAGCCGCTCCAGCCGCGGCAGCCGCTCCAGCCGCTCCAACCGCGGCAGCCGCTCCAGCCGCTACCGAGTGGAGCGGCTGCCACGGCTGGAGGGCTACCGCGGCTGGAGCGGCTGCCGCGGCTGGAGCAGTGCAGTGAGTCCAGGGAGTGCAAAGGCACCAGTGGGGATGGAGTGCAGTGAGTCCAAAGACTTCACTGTCACCACTGGGAATGCAGTGCAGTGAGTCCAGGGAGTGCACTTGCACCACTGGGGATGCAGTGCAGTGACTCCAGTGAGTGCACTGACACCACTGGGGATGCACTTCAGTCAGTCCAGTGAGTGTACTGGCACCACTGGGGATGCACTGCAGTGAGTCAAGAGAGTGCACTGGCAGGACTGGGGATGCAGTGCAGTGAGTCCAGAGAGTGCACTGGCACCACTGGGGATGCCCTGCAGTGAGTCCTGAGAGCGCACTGGCACCACTGGGGATGCAGTGCAGTGAGTCCAGAGAGCGCACTGGCACCAGTGGGAATGCGGTGCAGTGAGTCCAGAGAGTGCAATGGCACCACTGGGGATGCACTGCAGTGAGTCCAGAGAGTGCACTAGCACCACTGGGGATGCAGAGCAGTGAGTCCAGAGAGTGCACTGGCACCACTGAGAATGCATTTCAGTGAGTCCAGAGAGTGCCGTTCCAGCCTCGGCATCCGCTCCAGCCGAGTCAACCCCGCGGTAGCCCCTCCAGCCGCGGCAGACGCTCCAGCCGCGGCAGCCGCTCCAGCCGCTCCAGCCGCGGCAGCCGCTCCAGCCCCTCCATCCGCGGCAGCCTCTCCATCCGCGGCAGCCGCTCCAGCCGCGGCAGCCGCTCCAGCCGCTCCAGCCGCGGCAGCCGCTCCAGCCGCTACCGAGTGGAGCGGCTGCCACGGCTGGAGGGCTACCGCGGCTGGAGCGGCTGCCGCGGCTGGAGCAGTGCAGTGAGTCCAGGGAGTGCAAAGGCACCAGTGGGGATGGAGTGCAGTGAGTCCAAAGACTTCAATGTCACCACTGGGAATGCACTTCAGTCAGTCCAGTGAGTGTACTGGCACCACTGGGGATGCACAGCAGTGAGTCCAGAGAGTGCATTGGCACCACTGGGGATGCAGTGCAGTGAGTCCAGAGAGTGCACTGGCACCATTGGAGATGCAGTGCAGTGAGTCCAGAGAGTGCACTGGCACCACTGGGGATGCAGTGCAGTGAGTCCAGAGAGTGCACTGGCACCAGTGGGGATGCAGTGCAGAGTGTCCAGAGAGTGCACTGGCACCACTGGGATGCACTGCAGTGAGTCCAGAGAGTGCTCTGGCACCACTGGAGATGCACTTCAGTGAGTGCAGAGACTGCACTGGCACCACTGGGGATGCAGTGCAGTGAGTCCAGTGAGTGTACTGGCACCACTGGGGATGCACTGCAGTGAGTCCAGAGAGTGCATTGGCACCACTTGGGATGCACTGCAGTGAGTCCAGAGAGTGCACTGGCACCACTGGGGATGCAGTGCAGTGAGTCCAGAGAGTGCACTGGCTCCACTGAGAATGCACTTCAGTGAGTCCAGAGAGTGCACTGGCACCACTGTGGATGCAGTGCCGTGAGTCCAGCGAATGCACTGGCACCACTGGGGATACGGTGCCGGGAGTCCAGAGAGTGCACTGACACCACTGGGGATGCAGTGCAGTGAGTCCACAGAGTGCACTGACACCAGTGGGAATGCGGTGCAGTGAGTCCAGAGAGTGCACTGGCACCACTGGGGATGCACTGCAGTGAGTCCAGAGTGCACTAGCACCACTGGGGATGCAGAGCAGTGAGTCCAGAGAGTGCACTGGCACCACTGAGAATGCATTTCAGTGAGTCCAGAGAGTGCCGTTCCAGCCTCGGTATCCGCTCCAGCCGAGTCAACCCCGCGGTAGGCCCTCCAGCCGCGGCAGACGCTCCAGCCGCGGCAGCCGCTCCAGCCGCTCCAGCCGCGGCAGCCGCTCCAGCCCCTCCAGCCTCGCCAGCCTCTCCATCCGCGGCAGCCGCTCCAGCCGCGGCAGCCGCTCCAGCCGCTCCAACCGCGGCAGCCGCTCCAGCCGCTACCGAGTGGAGCGGCTGCCACGGCTGGAGGGCTACCGCGGCTGGAGCGGCTGCCGCGGCTGGAGCAGTGCAGTGAGTCCAGGGAGTGCAAAGGCACCAGTGGGGATGGAGTGCAGTGAGTCCAAAGACTTCACTGTCACCACTGGGAATGCAGTGCAGTGAGTCCAGGGAGTGCACTTGCACCACTGGGGATGCAGTGCAGTGACTCCAGTGAGTGCACTGACACCACTGGGGATGCACTTCAGTCAGTCCAGTGAGTGTACTGGCACCACTGGGGATGCACTGCAGTGAGTCAAGAGAGTGCACTGGCAGGACTGGGGATGCAGTGCAGTGAGTCCAGAGAGTGCACTGGCACCACTGGGGATGCCCTGCAGTGAGTCCTGAGAGCGCACTGGCACCACTGGGGATGCAGTGCAGTGAGTCCAGAGAGCGCACTGGCACCAGTGGGAATGCGGTGCAGTGAGTCCAGAGAGTGCTCTGGCACCACTGGGGATGCACTGCAGTGAGTCCAGAGAGTGCACTAGCACCACTGGGGATGCAGAGCAGTGAGTCCAGAGAGTGCACTGGCACCACTGAGAATGCATTTCAGTGAGTCCAGAGAGTGCCGTTCCAGCCTCGGCATCCGCTCCAGCCGAGTCAACCCCGCGGTAGCCCCTCCAGCCGCGGCAGACGCTCCAGCCGCGGCAGCCGCTCCAGCCGCTCCAGCCGCGGCAGCCGCTCCAGCCCCTCCAGCCGCGCCAGCCTCTCCATCCGCGGCAGCCGCTCCAGCCGCGGCAGCCGCTCCAGCCGCTCCAGCCGCGGCAGCCGCTCCAGCCGCTACCGAGTGGAGCGGCTGCCACGGCTGGAGGGCTACCGCGGCTGGAGCGGCTGCCGCGGCTGGAGCAGTGCAGTGAGTCCAGGGAGTGCAAAGGCACCAGTGGGGATGGAGTGCAGTGAGTCCAAAGACTTCAATGTCACCACTGGGAATGCACTTCAGTCAGTCCAGTGAGTGTACTGGCACCACTGGGGATGCACAGCAGTGAGTCCAGAGAGTGCATTGGCACCACTGGGGATGCAGTGCAGTGAGTCCAGAGAGTGCACTGGCACCATTGGAGATGCAGTGCAGTGAGTCCAGAGAGTGCACTGGCACCACTGGGGATGCAGTGCAGTGAGTCCAGAGAGTGCACTGGCACCACTGGGATGCACTGCAGTGAGTCCAGAGAGTGCTCTGGCACCACTGGAGATGCACTTCAGTGAGTGCAGAGACTGCACTGGCACCACTGGGGATGCAGTGCAGTGAGTCCAGTGAGTGTACTGGCACCACTGGGGATGCACTGCAGTGAGTCCAGAGAGTGCATTGGCACCACTTGGGATGCACTGCAGTGAGTCCAGAGAGTGCACTGGCACCACTGGGGATGCAGTGCAGTGAGTCCAGAGAGTGCACTGGCTCCACTGAGAATGCACTTCAGTGAGTCCAGAGAGTGCACTGGCACCACTGTGGATGCAGTGCCGTGAGTCCAGCGAATGCACTGGCACCACTGGGGATACGGTGCCGGGAGTCCAGAGAGTGCACTGACACCACTGGGGATGCAGTGCAGTGAGTCCACAGAGTGCACTGACACCAGTGGGAATGCGGTGCAGTGAGTCCAGAGAGTGCACTGGCACCACTGGGGATGCACTGCAGTGAGTCCAGAGTGCACTAGCACCACTGGGGATGCAGAGCAGTGAGTCCAGAGAGTGCACTGGCACCACTGAGAATGCATTTCAGTGAGTCCAGAGAGTGCCGTTCCAGCCTCGGTATCCGCTCCAGCCGAGTCAACCCCGCGGTAGGCCCTCCAGCCGCGGCAGACGCTCCAGCCGCGGCAGCCGCTCCAGCCGCTCCAGCCGCGGCAGCCGCTCCAGCCCCTCCAGCCTCGCCAGCCTCTCCATCCGCGGCAGCCGCTCCAGCCGCGGCAGCCGCTCCAGCCGCTCCAACCGCGGCAGCCGCTCCAGCCGCTACCGAGTGGAGCGGCTGCCACGGCTGGAGGGCTACCGCGGCTGGAGCGGCTGCCGCGGCTGGAGCAGTGCAGTGAGTCCAGGGAGTGCAAAGGCACCAGTGGGGATGGAGTGCAGTGAGTCCAAAGACTTCACTGTCACCACTGGGAATGCAGTGCAGTGAGTCCAGGGAGTGCACTTGCACCACTGGGGATGCAGTGCAGTGACTCCAGTGAGTGCACTGACACCACTGGGGATGCACTTCAGTCAGTCCAGTGAGTGTACTGGCACCACTGGGGATGCACTGCAGTGAGTCAAGAGAGTGCACTGGCAGGACTGGGGATGCAGTGCAGTGAGTCCAGAGAGTGCACTGGCACCACTGGGGATGCAGTGCAGTGAGTCCAGAGAGTGCACTGGCACCACTGAGAATGCATTTCAGTGAGTCCAGAGAGTGCCGTTCCAGCCTCGGCATCCGCTCCAGCCGAGTCAACCCCGCGGTAGCCCCTCCAGCCGCGGCAGACGCTCCAGCCGCGGCAGCCGCTCCAGCCGCTCCAGCCGCGGCAGCCGCTCCAGCCCCTCCAGCCGCGCCAGCCTCTCCAGCCGCGGCAGCCGCTCCAGCCGCGGTAGCCCTCCAGCCGTGGCAGCCGCTCCACTCGGTAGCGGCTGGAGCGGCTGCCGCGGCTGGAGCGGCTGGAGCGGCTGCCGCGACTGGAGCGGCTGCCGCGGTTGGAGCGGCTGCCGCGGCTGGAGCGGCTGGAGCGGATGCCGCGGCTGGAGCGGCTGGAGCGGCTGCCGCGGCTGGAGCGGCTGGCGCGGCTGGAGGAGCTACCGCGGCTGGAGCGGTTAACGCGGCTGGAGCGGATGCCGAGGCTGGAGCGGATGCCGCGGCTGGTGCGCCTGGAGAGGCTGCCGCGGCTGGAGCAGTGCAGTGAGTCCAGAGAGTGCACTGGCACCATTGGGGATGCAGTGCAGTGAGTCCAGAGAGTGCACTGGCAGGACTGGGGATGCAGTGCAGTGAGTCCAGAGAGTGCACTGGCACCACTGAGGATGCAATGCAGTGAGTCCAGAGAGTGCACTGGCACCACTGGGCATGCAGTGCTGTGAGTCCAGAGAGTGCACTGGCACCACTGGGGATGCACTTCAGTCAGTCCAGTGAGTGTACTGGCACCACTGGGGATGCACTGCAGTGAGTCAAGAGAGTGCACTGGCAGGACTGGGGATGCAGTGCAGTGAGTCCAGAGAGTGCACTGGCACCACTGGGGATGCCCTGCAGTGAGTCCTGAGAGCGCACTGGCACCACTGGGGATGCAGTGCAGTGAGTCCAGAGAGCGCACTGGCACCAGTGGGAATGCGGTGCAGTGAGTCCAGAGAGTGCAATGGCACCACTGGGGATGCACTGCAGTGAGTCCAGAGAGTGCACTAGCACCACTGGGGATGCAGAGCAGTGAGTCCAGAGAGTGCACTGGCACCACTGAGAATGCATTTCAGTGAGTCCAGAGAGTGCCGTTCCAGCCTCGGCATCCGCTCCAGCCGAGTCAACCCCGCGGTAGCCCCTCCAGCCGCGGCAGACGCTCCAGCCGCGGCAGCCGCTCCAGCCGCTCCAGCCGCGGCAGCCGCTCCAGCCCCTCCAGCCGCGCCAGCCTCTCCATCCGCGGCAGCCGCTCCAGCCGCGGCAGCCGCTCCAGCCGCGGCAGCCGCTCCAGCCGCTACCGAGTGGAGCGGCTGCCACGGCTGGAGGGCTACCGCGGCTGGAGCGGCTGCCGCGGCTGGAGCAGTGCAGTGAGTCCAGGGAGTGCAAAGGCACCAGTGGGGATGGAGTGCAGTGAGTCCAAAGACTTCAATGTCACCACTGGGAATGCACTTCAGTCAGTCCAGTGAGTGTACTGGCACCACTGGGGATGCACAGCAGTGAGTCCAGAGAGTGCATTGGCACCACTGAGAATGCATTTCAGTGAGTCCAGAGAGTGCCGTTCCAGCCTCGGCATCCGCTCCAGCCGAGTCAACCCCGCGGTAGCCCCTCCAGCCGCGGCAGACGCTCCAGCCGCGGCAGCCGCTCCAGCCGCTCCAGCCGCGGCAGCCGCTCCAGCCCCTCCAGCCGCGCCAGCCTCTCCAGCCGCGGCAGCCGCTCCAGCCGCGGTAGCCCTCCAGCCGTGGCAGCCGCTCCACTCGGTAGCGGCTGGAGCGGCTGCCGCGGCTGGAGCGGCTGGAGCGGCTGCCGCGACTGGAGCGGCTGCCGCGGTTGGAGCGGCTGCCGCGGCTGGAGCGGCTGGAGCGGATGCCGCGGCTGGAGCGGCTGGAGCGGCTGCCGCGGCTGGAGCGGCTGGCGCGGCTGGAGGAGCTACCGCGGCTGGAGCGGTTAACGCGGCTGGAGCGGATGCCGAGGCTGGAGCGGATGCCGCGGCTGGTGCGCCTGGAGAGGCTGCCGCGGCTGGAGCAGTGCAGTGAGTCCAGAGAGTGCACTGGCACCATTGGGGATGCAGTGCAGTGAGTCCAGAGAGTGCACTGGCAGGACTGGGGATGCAGTGCAGTGAGTCCAGAGAGTGCACTGGCACCACTGAGGATGCAATGCAGTGAGTCCAGAGAGTGCACTGGCACCACTGGGGATGCACTTCAGTCAGTCCAGTGAGTGTACTGGCACCACTGGGGATGCACTGCAGTGAGTCAAGAGAGTGCACTGGCAGGACTGGGGATGCAGTGCAGTGAGTCCAGAGAGTGCACTGGCACCACTGGGGATGCCCTGCAGTGAGTCCTGAGAGCGCACTGGCACCACTGGGGATGCAGTGCAGTGAGTCCAGAGAGAGCACTGGCACCAGTGGGAATGCGGTGCAGTGAGTCCAGAGAGTGCAATGGCACCACTGGGGATGCACTGCAGTGAGTCCAGAGAGTGCACTAGCACCACTGGGGATGCAGAGCAGTGAGTCCAGAGAGTGCACTGGCACCACTGAGAATGCATTTCAGTGAGTCCAGAGAGTGCCGTTCCAGCCTCGGCATCCGCTCCAGCCGAGTCAACCCCGCGGTAGCCCCTCCAGCCGCGGCAGACGCTCCAGCCGCGGCAGCCGCTCCAGCCGCTCCAGCCGCGGCAGCCGCTCCAGCCCCTCCAGCCGCGCCAGCCTCTCCATCCGCGGCAGCCGCTCCAGCCGCGGCAGCCGCTCCAGCCGCGGCAGCCGCTCCAGCCGCTACCGAGTGGAGCGGCTGCCACGGCTGGAGGGCTACCGCGGCTGGAGCGGCTGCCGCGGCTGGAGCAGTGCAGTGAGTCCAGGGAGTGCAAAGGCACCAGTGGGGATGGAGTGCAGTGAGTCCAAAGACTTCAATGTCACCACTGGGAATGCACTTCAGTCAGTCCAGTGAGTGTACTGGCACCACTGGGGATGCACAGCAGTGAGTCCAGAGAGTGCATTGGCACCACTGGGGATGCAGTGCAGTGAGTCCAGAGAGTGCACTGGCACCATTGGAGATGCAGTGCAGTGAGTCCAGAGAGTGCACTGGCACCACTGGGGATGCAGTGCAGTGAGTCCAGAGAGTGCACTGGCACCAGTGGGGATGCAGTGCAGAGTGTCCAGAGAGTGCACTGGCACCACAGGTGATGCACTGCAGTGAGTCCAGAGAGTGCTCTGGCACCACTGGAGATGCACTTCAGTGAGTGCAGAGACTGCACTGGCACCACTGGGGATGCAGTGCAGTGAGTCCAGTGAGTGTACTGGCACCACTGGGGATGCACTGCAGTGAGTCCAGAGAGTGCATTGGCACCACTTGGGATGCACTGCAGTGAGTCCAGAGAGTGCACTGGCACCACTGGGGATGCAGTGCAGTGAGTCCAGAGAGTGCACTGGCTCCACTGAGAATGCACTTCAGTGAGTCCAGAGAGTGCACTGGCACCACTGTGGATGCAGTGCCGTGAGTCCAGCGAATGCACTGGCACCACTGGGGATACGGTGCCGGGAGTCCAGAGAGTGCACTGACACCACTGGGGATGCAGTGCAGTGAGTCCACAGAGTGCACTGACACCAGTGGGAATGCGGTGCAGTGAGTCCAGAGAGTGCACTGGCACCACTGGGGATGCACTGCAGTGAGTCCAGAGTGCACTAGCACCACTGGGGATGCAGAGCAGTGAGTCCAGAGAGTGCACTGGCACCACTGAGAATGCATTTCAGTGAGTCCAGAGAGTGCCGTTCCAGCCTCGGTATCCGCTCCAGCCGAGTCAACCCCGCGGTAGGCCCTCCAGCCGCGGCAGACGCTCCAGCCGCGGCAGCCGCTCCAGCCGCTCCAGCCGCGGCAGCCGCTCCAGCCCCTCCAGCCTCGCCAGCCTCTCCATCCGCGGCAGCCGCTCCAGCCGCGGCAGCCGCTCCAGCCGCTCCAACCGCGGCAGCCGCTCCAGCCGCTACCGAGTGGAGCGGCTGCCACGGCTGGAGGGCTACCGCGGCTGGAGCGGCTGCCGCGGCTGGAGCAGTGCAGTGAGTCCAGGGAGTGCAAAGGCACCAGTGGGGATGGAGTGCAGTGAGTCCAAAGACTTCACTGTCACCACTGGGAATGCAGTGCAGTGAGTCCAGGGAGTGCACTTGCACCACTGGGGATGCAGTGCAGTGACTCCAGTGAGTGCACTGACACCACTGGGGATGCACTTCAGTCAGTCCAGTGAGTGTACTGGCACCACTGGGGATGCACTGCAGTGAGTCAAGAGAGTGCACTGGCAGGACTGGGGATGCAGTGCAGTGAGTCCAGAGAGTGCACTGGCACCACTGGGGATGCCCTGCAGTGAGTCCTGAGAGCGCACTGGCACCACTGGGGATGCAGTGCAGTGAGTCCAGAGAGCGCACTGGCACCAGTGGGAATGCGGTGCAGTGAGTCCAGAGAGTGCAATGGCACCACTGGGGATGCACTGCAGTGAGTCCAGAGAGTGCACTAGCACCACTGGGGATGCAGAGCAGTGAGTCCAGAGAGTGCACTGGCACCACTGAGAATGCATTTCAGTGAGTCCAGAGAGTGCCGTTCCAGCCTCGGCATCCGCTCCAGCCGAGTCAACCCCGCGGTAGCCCCTCCAGCCGCGGCAGACGCTCCAGCCGCGGCAGCCGCTCCAGCCGCTCCAGCCGCGGCAGCCGCTCCAGCCCCTCCAGCCGCGCCAGCCTCTCCATCCGCGGCAGCCGCTCCAGCCGCGGCAGCCGCTCCAGCCGCTCCAGCCGCGGCAGCCGCTCCAGCCGCTACCGAGTGGAGCGGCTGCCACGGCTGGAGGGCTACCGCGGCTGGAGCGGCTGCCGCGGCTGGAGCAGTGCAGTGAGTCCAGGGAGTGCAAAGGCACCAGTGGGGATGGAGTGCAGTGAGTCCAAAGACTTCAATGTCACCACTGGGAATGCACTTCAGTCAGTCCAGTGAGTGTACTGGCACCACTGGGGATGCACAGCAGTGAGTCCAGAGAGTGCATTGGCACCACTGGGGATGCAGTGCAGTGAGTCCAGAGAGTGCACTGGCACCATTGGAGATGCAGTGCAGTGAGTCCAGAGAGTGCACTGGCACCACTGGGGATGCAGTGCAGTGAGTCCAGAGAGTGCACTGGCACCACTGGGATGCACTGCAGTGAGTCCAGAGAGTGCTCTGGCACCACTGGAGATGCACTTCAGTGAGTGCAGAGACTGCACTGGCACCACTGGGGATGCAGTGCAGTGAGTCCAGTGAGTGTACTGGCACCACTGGGGATGCACTGCAGTGAGTCCAGAGAGTGCATTGGCACCACTTGGGATGCACTGCAGTGAGTCCAGAGAGTGCACTGGCACCACTGGGGATGCAGTGCAGTGAGTCCAGAGAGTGCACTGGCTCCACTGAGAATGCACTTCAGTGAGTCCAGAGAGTGCACTGGCACCACTGTGGATGCAGTGCCGTGAGTCCAGCGAATGCACTGGCACCACTGGGGATACGGTGCCGGGAGTCCAGAGAGTGCACTGACACCACTGGGGATGCAGTGCAGTGAGTCCACAGAGTGCACTGACACCAGTGGGAATGCGGTGCAGTGAGTCCAGAGAGTGCACTGGCACCACTGGGGATGCACTGCAGTGAGTCCAGAGTGCACTAGCACCACTGGGGATGCAGAGCAGTGAGTCCAGAGAGTGCACTGGCACCACTGAGAATGCATTTCAGTGAGTCCAGAGAGTGCCGTTCCAGCCTCGGTATCCGCTCCAGCCGAGTCAACCCCGCGGTAGGCCCTCCAGCCGCGGCAGACGCTCCAGCCGCGGCAGCCGCTCCAGCCGCTCCAGCCGCGGCAGCCGCTCCAGCCCCTCCAGCCTCGCCAGCCTCTCCATCCGCGGCAGCCGCTCCAGCCGCGGCAGCCGCTCCAGCCGCTCCAACCGCGGCAGCCGCTCCAGCCGCTACCGAGTGGAGCGGCTGCCACGGCTGGAGGGCTACCGCGGCTGGAGCGGCTGCCGCGGCTGGAGCAGTGCAGTGAGTCCAGGGAGTGCAAAGGCACCAGTGGGGATGGAGTGCAGTGAGTCCAAAGACTTCACTGTCACCACTGGGAATGCAGTGCAGTGAGTCCAGGGAGTGCACTTGCACCACTGGGGATGCAGTGCAGTGACTCCAGTGAGTGCACTGACACCACTGGGGATGCACTTCAGTCAGTCCAGTGAGTGTACTGGCACCACTGGGGATGCACTGCAGTGAGTCAAGAGAGTGCACTGGCAGGACTGGGGATGCAGTGCAGTGAGTCCAGAGAGTGCACTGGCACCACTGGGGATGCAGTGCAGTGAGTCCAGAGAGTGCACTGGCACCACTGAGAATGCATTTCAGTGAGTCCAGAGAGTGCCGTTCCAGCCTCGGCATCCGCTCCAGCCGAGTCAACCCCGCGGTAGCCCCTCCAGCCGCGGCAGACGCTCCAGCCGCGGCAGCCGCTCCAGCCGCTCCAGCCGCGGCAGCCGCTCCAGCCCCTCCAGCCGCGCCAGCCTCTCCAGCCGCGGCAGCCGCTCCAGCCGCGGTAGCCCTCCAGCCGTGGCAGCCGCTCCACTCGGTAGCGGCTGGAGCGGCTGCCGCGGCTGGAGCGGCTGGAGCGGCTGCCGCGACTGGAGCGGCTGCCGCGGTTGGAGCGGCTGCCGCGGCTGGAGCGGCTGGAGCGGATGCCGCGGCTGGAGCGGCTGGAGCGGCTGCCGCGGCTGGAGCGGCTGGCGCGGCTGGAGGAGCTACCGCGGCTGGAGCGGTTAACGCGGCTGGAGCGGATGCCGAGGCTGGAGCGGATGCCGCGGCTGGTGCGCCTGGAGAGGCTGCCGCGGCTGGAGCAGTGCAGTGAGTCCAGAGAGTGCACTGGCACCATTGGGGATGCAGTGCAGTGAGTCCAGAGAGTGCACTGGCAGGACTGGGGATGCAGTGCAGTGAGTCCAGAGAGTGCACTGGCACCACTGAGGATGCAATGCAGTGAGTCCAGAGAGTGCACTGGCACCACTGGGCATGCAGTGCTGTGAGTCCAGAGAGTGCACTGGCACCACTGGGGATGCACTTCAGTCAGTCCAGTGAGTGTACTGGCACCACTGGGGATGCACTGCAGTGAGTCAAGAGAGTGCACTGGCAGGACTGGGGATGCAGTGCAGTGAGTCCAGAGAGTGCACTGGCACCACTGGGGATGCCCTGCAGTGAGTCCTGAGAGCGCACTGGCACCACTGGGGATGCAGTGCAGTGAGTCCAGAGAGCGCACTGGCACCAGTGGGAATGCGGTGCAGTGAGTCCAGAGAGTGCAATGGCACCACTGGGGATGCACTGCAGTGAGTCCAGAGAGTGCACTAGCACCACTGGGGATGCAGAGCAGTGAGTCCAGAGAGTGCACTGGCACCACTGAGAATGCATTTCAGTGAGTCCAGAGAGTGCCGTTCCAGCCTCGGCATCCGCTCCAGCCGAGTCAACCCCGCGGTAGCCCCTCCAGCCGCGGCAGACGCTCCAGCCGCGGCAGCCGCTCCAGCCGCTCCAGCCGCGGCAGCCGCTCCAGCCCCTCCAGCCGCGCCAGCCTCTCCATCCGCGGCAGCCGCTCCAGCCGCGGCAGCCGCTCCAGCCGCGGCAGCCGCTCCAGCCGCTACCGAGTGGAGCGGCTGCCACGGCTGGAGGGCTACCGCGGCTGGAGCGGCTGCCGCGGCTGGAGCAGTGCAGTGAGTCCAGGGAGTGCAAAGGCACCAGTGGGGATGGAGTGCAGTGAGTCCAAAGACTTCAATGTCACCACTGGGAATGCACTTCAGTCAGTCCAGTGAGTGTACTGGCACCACTGGGGATGCACAGCAGTGAGTCCAGAGAGTGCATTGGCACCACTGGGGATGCAGTGCAGTGAGTCCAGAGAGTGCACTGGCACCATTGGAGATGCAGTGCAGTGAGTCCAGAGAGTGCACTGGCACCACTGGGGATGCAGTGCAGTGAGTCCAGAGAGTGCACTGGCACCAGTGGGGATGCAGTGCAGAGTGTCCAGAGAGTGCACTGGCACCACAGGTGATGCACTGCAGTGAGTCCAGAGAGTGCTCTGGCACCACTGGAGATGCACTTCAGTGAGTGCAGAGACTGCACTGGCACCACTGGGGATGCAGTGCAGTGAGTCCAGTGAGTGTACTGGCACCACTGGGGATGCACTGCAGTGAGTCCAGAGAGTGCATTGGCACCACTTGGGATGCACTGCAGTGAGTCCAGAGAGTGCACTGGCACCACTGGGGATGCAGTGCAGTGAGTCCAGAGAGTGCACTGGCTCCACTGAGAATGCACTTCAGTGAGTCCAGAGAGTGCACTGGCACCACTGTGGATGCAGTGCCGTGAGTCCAGCGAATGCACTGGCACCACTGGGGATACGGTGCCGGGAGTCCAGAGAGTGCACTGACACCACTTGGGATGCAGTGCAGTGAGTCCACAGAGTGCACTGACACCAGTGGGAATGCGGTGCAGTGAGTCCAGAGAGTGCACTGGCACCACTGGGGATGCACTGCAGTGAGTCCAGAGTGCACTAGCACCACTGGGGATGCAGAGCAGTGAGTCCAGAGAGTGCACTGGCACCACTGAGAATGCATTTCAGTGAGTCCAGAGAGTGCCGTTCCAGCCTCGGCATCCGCTCCAGCCGAGTCAACCCCGCGGTAGGCCCTCCAGCCGCGGCAGACGCTCCAGCCGCGGCAGCCGCTCCAGCCGCTCCAGCCGCGGCAGCCGCTCCAGCCCCTCCAGCCTCGCCAGCCTCTCCATCCGCGGCAGCCGCTCCAGCAGCGGCAGCCGCTCCAGCCGCTCCAACCGCGGCAGCCGCTCCAGCCGCTACCGAGTGGAGCGGCTGCCACGGCTGGAGGGCTACCGCGGCTGGAGCGGCTGCCGCGGCTGGAGCAGTGCAGTGAGTCCAGGGAGTGCAAAGGCACCAGTGGGGATGGAGTGCAGTGAGTCCAAAGACTTCACTGTCACCACTGGGAATGCAGTGCAGTGAGTCCAGGGAGTGCACTTGCACCACTGGGGATGCAGTGCAGTGACTCCAGTGAGTGCACTGACACCACTGGGGATGCACTTCAGTCAGTCCAGTGAGTGTACTGGCACCACTGGGGATGCACTGCAGTGAGTCAAGAGAGTGCACTGGCAGGACTGGGGATGCAGTGCAGTGAGTCCAGAGAGTGCACTGGCACCACTGGGGATGCCCTGCAGTGAGTCCTGAGAGTGCACTGGCACCACTGAGAATGCATTTCAGTGAGTCCAGAGAGTGCCGTTCCAGCCTCGGCATCCGCTCCAGCCGAGTCAACCCCGCGGTAGCCCCTCCAGCCGCGGCAGACGCTCCAGCCGCGGCAGCCGCTCCAGCCGCTCCAGCCGCGGCAGCCGCTCCAGCCCCTCCAGCCGCGCCAGCCTCTCCAGCCGCGGCAGCCGCTCCAGCCGCGGTAGCCCTCCAGCCGTGGCAGCCGCTCCACTCGGTAGCGGCTGGAGCGGCTGCCGCGGCTGGAGCGGCTGGAGCGGCTGCCGCGACTGGAGCGGCTGCCGCGGTTGGAGCGGCTGCCGCGGCTGGAGCGGCTGGAGCGGATGCCGCGGCTGGAGCGGCTGGAGCGGCTGCCGCGGCTGGAGCGGCTGGCGCGGCTGGAGGAGCTACCGCGGCTGGAGCGGTTAACGCGGCTGGAGCGGATGCCGAGGCTGGAGCGGATGCCGCGGCTGGTGCGCCTGGAGAGGCTGCCGCGGCTGGAGCAGTGCAGTGAGTCCAGAGAGTGCACTGGCACCATTGGGGATGCAGTGCAGTGAGTCCAGAGAGTGCACTGGCAGGACTGGGGATGCAGTGCAGTGAGTCCAGAGAGTGCACTGGCACCACTGAGGATGCAATGCAGTGAGTCCAGAGAGTGCACTGGCACCACTGGGCATGCAGTGCTGTGAGTCCAGAGAGTGCACTGGCACCACTGGGGATGCACTTCAGTCAGTCCAGTGAGTGTACTGGCACCACTGGGGATGCACTGCAGTGAGTCAAGAGAGTGCACTGGCAGGACTGGGGATGCAGTGCAGTGAGTCCAGAGAGTGCACTGGCACCACTGGGGATGCCCTGCAGTGAGTCCTGAGAGCGCACTGGCACCACTGGGGATGCAGTGCAGTGAGTCCAGAGAGCGCACTGGCACCAGTGGGAATGCGGTGCAGTGAGTCCAGAGAGTGCAATGGCACCACTGGGGATGCACTGCAGTGAGTCCAGAGAGTGCACTAGCACCACTGGGGATGCAGAGCAGTGAGTCCAGAGAGTGCACTGGCACCACTGAGAATGCATTTCAGTGAGTCCAGAGAGTGCCGTTCCAGCCTCGGCATCCGCTCCAGCCGAGTCAACCCCGCGGTAGCCCCTCCAGCCGCGGCAGACGCTCCAGCCGCGGCAGCCGCTCCAGCCGCTCCAGCCGCGGCAGCCGCTCCAGCCCCTCCAGCCGCGCCAGCCTCTCCATCCGCGGCAGCCGCTCCAGCCGCGGCAGCCGCTCCAGCCGCGGCAGCCGCTCCAGCCGCTACCGAGTGGAGCGGCTGCCACGGCTGGAGGGCTACCGCGGCTGGAGCGGCTGCCGCGGCTGGAGCAGTGCAGTGAGTCCAGGGAGTGCAAAGGCACCAGTGGGGATGGAGTGCAGTGAGTCCAAAGACTTCAATGTCACCACTGGGAATGCACTTCAGTCAGTCCAGTGAGTGTACTGGCACCACTGGGGATGCACAGCAGTGAGTCCAGAGAGTGCATTGGCACCACTGGGGATGCAGTGCAGTGAGTCCAGAGAGTGCACTGGCACCATTGGAGATGCAGTGCAGTGAGTCCAGAGAGTGCACTGGCACCACTGGGGATGCAGTGCAGTGAGTCCAGAGAGTGCACTGGCACCAGTGGGGATGCAGTGCAGAGTGTCCAGAGAGTGCACTGGCACCACAGGTGATGCACTGCAGTGAGTCCAGAGAGTGCTCTGGCACCACTGGAGATGCACTTCAGTGAGTGCAGAGACTGCACTGGCACCACTGGGGATGCAGTGCAGTGAGTCCAGTGAGTGTACTGGCACCACTGGGGATGCACTGCAGTGAGTCCAGAGAGTGCATTGGCACCACTTGGGATGCACTGCAGTGAGTCCAGAGAGTGCACTGGCACCACTGGGGATGCAGTGCAGTGAGTCCAGAGAGTGCACTGGCTCCACTGAGAATGCACTTCAGTGAGTCCAGAGAGTGCACTGGCACCACTGTGGATGCAGTGCCGTGAGTCCAGCGAATGCACTGGCACCACTGGGGATACGGTGCCGGGAGTCCAGAGAGTGCACTGACACCACTGGGGATGCAGTGCAGTGAGTCCACAGAGTGCACTGACACCAGTGGGAATGCGGTGCAGTGAGTCCAGAGAGTGCACTGGCACCACTGGGGATGCACTGCAGTGAGTCCAGAGTGCACTAGCACCACTGGGGATGCAGAGCAGTGAGTCCAGAGAGTGCACTGGCACCACTGAGAATGCATTTCAGTGAGTCCAGAGAGTGCCGTTCCAGCCTCGGTATCCGCTCCAGCCGAGTCAACCCCGCGGTAGGCCCTCCAGCCGCGGCAGACGCTCCAGCCGCGGCAGCCGCTCCA
Organism: Anser brachyrhynchus; assembly: GCF_964034855.1. Classification (NCBI taxonomy): domain Eukaryota; kingdom Metazoa; phylum Chordata; class Aves; order Anseriformes; family Anatidae; genus Anser; species Anser brachyrhynchus. The sequence continues at coordinate 113,008 of NW_027664134.1, forward strand.
GCCGCTCCAGCCGCGGCAGCCGCTCCAGCCCCTCCAGCCTCGCCAGCCTCTCCATCCGCGGCAGCCGCTCCAGCCGCGGCAGCCGCTCCAGCCGCTCCAACCGCGGCAGCCGCTCCAGCCGCTACCGAGTGGAGCGGCTGCCACGGCTGGAGGGCTACCGCGGCTGGAGCGGCTGCCGCGGCTGGAGCAGTGCAGTGAGTCCAGGGAGTGCAAAGGCACCAGTGGGGATGGAGTGCAGTGAGTCCAAAGACTTCACTGTCACCACTGGGAATGCAGTGCAGTGAGTCCAGGGAGTGCACTTGCACCACTGGGGATGCAGTGCAGTGACTCCAGTGAGTGCACTGACACCACTGGGGATGCACTTCAGTCAGTCCAGTGAGTGTACTGGCACCACTGGGGATGCACTGCAGTGAGTCAAGAGAGTGCACTGGCAGGACTGGGGATGCAGTGCAGTGAGTCCAGAGAGTGCACTGGCACCACTGGGGATGCCCTGCAGTGAGTCCTGAGAGCGCACTGGCACCACTGGGGATGCAGTGCAGTGAGTCCAGAGAGCGCACTGGCACCAGTGGGAATGCGGTGCAGTGAGTCCAGAGAGTGCAATGGCACCACTGGGGATGCACTGCAGTGAGTCCAGAGAGTGCACTAGCACCACTGGGGATGCAGAGCAGTGAGTCCAGAGAGTGCACTGGCACCACTGAGAATGCATTTCAGTGAGTCCAGAGAGTGCCGTTCCAGCCTCGGCATCCGCTCCAGCCGAGTCAACCCCGCGGTAGCCCCTCCAGCCGCGGCAGACGCTCCAGCCGCGGCAGCCGCTCCAGCCGCTCCAGCCGCGGCAGCCGCTCCAGCCCCTCCAGCCGCGCCAGCCTCTCCATCCGCGGCAGCCGCTCCAGCCGCGGCAGCCGCTCCAGCCGCTCCAGCCGCGGCAGCCGCTCCAGCCGCTACCGAGTGGAGCGGCTGCCACGGCTGGAGGGCTACCGCGGCTGGAGCGGCTGCCGCGGCTGGAGCAGTGCAGTGAGTCCAGGGAGTGCAAAGGCACCAGTGGGGATGGAGTGCAGTGAGTCCAAAGACTTCAATGTCACCACTGGGAATGCACTTCAGTCAGTCCAGTGAGTGTACTGGCACCACTGGGGATGCACAGCAGTGAGTCCAGAGAGTGCATTGGCACCACTGGGGATGCAGTGCAGTGAGTCCAGAGAGTGCACTGGCACCATTGGAGATGCAGTGCAGTGAGTCCAGAGAGTGCACTGGCACCACTGGGGATGCAGTGCAGTGAGTCCAGAGAGTGCACTGGCACCAGTGGGGATGCAGTGCAGAGTGTCCAGAGAGTGCACTGGCACCACTGGGATGCACTGCAGTGAGTCCAGAGAGTGCTCTGGCACCACTGGAGATGCACTTCAGTGAGTGCAGAGACTGCACTGGCACCACTGGGGATGCAGTGCAGTGAGTCCAGTGAGTGTACTGGCACCACTGGGGATGCACTGCAGTGAGTCCAGAGAGTGCATTGGCACCACTTGGGATGCACTGCAGTGAGTCCAGAGAGTGCACTGGCACCACTGGGGATGCAGTGCAGTGAGTCCAGAGAGTGCACTGGCTCCACTGAGAATGCACTTCAGTGAGTCCAGAGAGTGCACTGGCACCACTGTGGATGCAGTGCCGTGAGTCCAGCGAATGCACTGGCACCACTGGGGATACGGTGCCGGGAGTCCAGAGAGTGCACTGACACCACTGGGGATGCAGTGCAGTGAGTCCACAGAGTGCACTGACACCAGTGGGAATGCGGTGCAGTGAGTCCAGAGAGTGCACTGGCACCACTGGGGATGCACTGCAGTGAGTCCAGAGTGCACTAGCACCACTGGGGATGCAGAGCAGTGAGTCCAGAGAGTGCACTGGCACCACTGAGAATGCATTTCAGTGAGTCCAGAGAGTGCCGTTCCAGCCTCGGTATCCGCTCCAGCCGAGTCAACCCCGCGGTAGGCCCTCCAGCCGCGGCAGACGCTCCAGCCGCGGCAGCCGCTCCAGCCGCTCCAGCCGCGGCAGCCGCTCCAGCCCCTCCAGCCTCGCCAGCCTCTCCATCCGCGGCAGCCGCTCCAGCCGCGGCAGCCGCTCCAGCCGCTCCAACCGCGGCAGCCGCTCCAGCCGCTACCGAGTGGAGCGGCTGCCACGGCTGGAGGGCTACCGCGGCTGGAGCGGCTGCCGCGGCTGGAGCAGTGCAGTGAGTCCAGGGAGTGCAAAGGCACCAGTGGGGATGGAGTGCAGTGAGTCCAAAGACTTCACTGTCACCACTGGGAATGCAGTGCAGTGAGTCCAGGGAGTGCACTTGCACCACTGGGGATGCAGTGCAGTGACTCCAGTGAGTGCACTGACACCACTGGGGATGCACTTCAGTCAGTCCAGTGAGTGTACTGGCACCACTGGGGATGCACTGCAGTGAGTCAAGAGAGTGCACTGGCAGGACTGGGGATGCAGTGCAGTGAGTCCAGAGAGTGCACTGGCACCACTGGGGATGCCCTGCAGTGAGTCCTGAGAGCGCACTGGCACCACTGGGGATGCAGTGCAGTGAGTCCAGAGAGCGCACTGGCACCAGTGGGAATGCGGTGCAGTGAGTCCAGAGAGTGCAATGGCACCACTGGGGATGCACTGCAGTGAGTCCAGAGAGTGCACTAGCACCACTGGGGATGCAGAGCAGTGAGTCCAGAGAGTGCACTGGCACCACTGAGAATGCATTTCAGTGAGTCCAGAGAGTGCCGTTCCAGCCTCGGCATCCGCTCCAGCCGAGTCAACCCCGCGGTAGCCCCTCCAGCCGCGGCAGACGCTCCAGCCGCGGCAGCCGCTCCAGCCGCTCCAGCCGCGGCAGCCGCTCCAGCCCCTCCAGCCGCGCCAGCCTCTCCATCCGCGGCAGCCGCTCCAGCCGCGGCAGCCGCTCCAGCCGCTCCAGCCGCGGCAGCCGCTCCAGCCGCTACCGAGTGGAGCGGCTGCCACGGCTGGAGGGCTACCGCGGCTGGAGCGGCTGCCGCGGCTGGAGCAGTGCAGTGAGTCCAGGGAGTGCAAAGGCACCAGTGGGGATGGAGTGCAGTGAGTCCAAAGACTTCAATGTCACCACTGGGAATGCACTTCAGTCAGTCCAGTGAGTGTACTGGCACCACTGGGGATGCACAGCAGTGAGTCCAGAGAGTGCATTGGCACCACTGGGGATGCAGTGCAGTGAGTCCAGAGAGTGCACTGGCACCATTGGAGATGCAGTGCAGTGAGTCCAGAGAGTGCACTGGCACCACTGGGGATGCAGTGCAGTGAGTCCAGAGAGTGCACTGGCACCACTGGGATGCACTGCAGTGAGTCCAGAGAGTGCTCTGGCACCACTGGGGATGCAGTGCAGTGAGTCCAGAGAGTGCACTGTCAGCACAGGGGATGCACTGCAGTGAGTCCAGAGAGTGCACTGGCACCACTGGGGATGCAGTGCAGTGAGTGCAGAGAGTGCACTGGCACCACTGGGGATGCACTGCAGTGAGTCCAGAGAGTGCATTGGCACCACTTGGGATGCAGTGCAGTGAGTCCAGAGAGTGCACTGGCACCACTGGGGATGCAGTGCAGTGAGTCCAGAGAGTGCACTGGCTCCACTGAGAATGCACTTCAGTGAGTCCAGAGAGTGCACTGGCACCACTGTGGATGCAGTGCCGTGAGTCCAGCGAATGCACTGGCACCACTGGGGATACGGTGCCGGGAGTCCAGAGAGTGCACTGACACCACTGGGGATGCAGTGCAGTGAGTCCACAGAGTGCACTGACACCAGTGGGAATGCGGTGCAGTGAGTCCAGAGAGTGCACTGGCACCACTGGGGATGCACTGCAGTGAGTCCAGAGTGCACTAGCACCACTGGGGATGCAGAGCAGTGAGTCCAGAGAGTGCACTGGCACCACTGAGAATGCATTTCAGTGAGTCCAGAGAGTGCCGTTCCAGCCTCGGTATCCGCTCCAGCCGAGTCAACCCCGCGGTAGGCCCTCCAGCCGCGGCAGACGCTCCAGCCGCGGCAGCCGCTCCAGCCGCTCCAGCCGCGGCAGCCGCTCCAGCCCCTCCAGCCTCGCCAGCCTCTCCATCCGCGGCAGCCGCTCCAGCCGCGGCAGCCGCTCCAGCCGCTCCAACCGCGGCAGCCGCTCCAGCCGCTACCGAGTGGAGCGGCTGCCACGGCTGGAGGGCTACCGCGGCTGGAGCGGCTGCCGCGGCTGGAGCAGTGCAGTGAGTCCAGGGAGTGCAAAGGCACCAGTGGGGATGGAGTGCAGTGAGTCCAAAGACTTCACTGTCACCACTGGGAATGCAGTGCAGTGAGTCCAGGGAGTGCACTTGCACCACTGGGGATGCAGTGCAGTGACTCCAGTGAGTGCACTGACACCACTGGGGATGCACTTCAGTCAGTCCAGTGAGTGTACTGGCACCACTGGGGATGCACTGCAGTGAGTCAAGAGAGTGCACTGGCAGGACTGGGGATGCAGTGCAGTGAGTCCAGAGAGTGCACTGGCACCACTGGGGATGCAGTGCAGTGAGTCCAGAGAGTGCACTGGCACCACTGAGAATGCATTTCAGTGAGTCCAGAGAGTGCCGTTCCAGCCTCGGCATCCGCTCCAGCCGAGTCAACCCCGCGGTAGCCCCTCCAGCCGCGGCAGACGCTCCAGCCGCGGCAGCCGCTCCAGCCGCTCCAGCCGCGGCAGCCGCTCCAGCCCCTCCAGCCGCGCCAGCCTCTCCAGCCGCGGCAGCCGCTCCAGCCGCGGTAGCCCTCCAGCCGTGGCAGCCGCTCCACTCGGTAGCGGCTGGAGCGGCTGCCGCGGCTGGAGCGGCTGGAGCGGCTGCCGCGACTGGAGCGGCTGCCGCGGTTGGAGCGGCTGCCGCGGCTGGAGCGGCTGGAGCGGATGCCGCGGCTGGAGCGGCTGGAGCGGCTGCCGCGGCTGGAGCGGCTGGCGCGGCTGGAGGAGCTACCGCGGCTGGAGCGGTTAACGCGGCTGGAGCGGATGCCGAGGCTGGAGCGGATGCCGCGGCTGGTGCGCCTGGAGAGGCTGCCGCGGCTGGAGCAGTGCAGTGAGTCCAGAGAGTGCACTGGCACCATTGGGGATGCAGTGCAGTGAGTCCAGAGAGTGCACTGGCAGGACTGGGGATGCAGTGCAGTGAGTCCAGAGAGTGCACTGGCACCACTGAGGATGCAATGCAGTGAGTCCAGAGAGTGCACTGGCACCACTGGGCATGCAGTGCTGTGAGTCCAGAGAGTGCACTGGCACCACTGGGGATGCACTTCAGTCAGTCCAGTGAGTGTACTGGCACCACTGGGGATGCACTGCAGTGAGTCAAGAGAGTGCACTGGCAGGACTGGGGATGCAGTGCAGTGAGTCCAGAGAGTGCACTGGCACCACTGGGGATGCCCTGCAGTGAGTCCTGAGAGCGCACTGGCACCACTGGGGATGCAGTGCAGTGAGTCCAGAGAGCGCACTGGCACCAGTGGGAATGCGGTGCAGTGAGTCCAGAGAGTGCAATGGCACCACTGGGGATGCACTGCAGTGAGTCCAGAGAGTGCACTAGCACCACTGGGGATGCAGAGCAGTGAGTCCAGAGAGTGCACTGGCACCACTGAGAATGCATTTCAGTGAGTCCAGAGAGTGCCGTTCCAGCCTCGGCATCCGCTCCAGCCGAGTCAACCCCGCGGTAGCCCCTCCAGCCGCGGCAGACGCTCCAGCCGCGGCAGCCGCTCCAGCCGCTCCAGCCGCGGCAGCCGCTCCAGCCCCTCCAGCCGCGCCAGCCTCTCCAGCCGCGGCAGCCGCTCCAGCCGCGGTAGCCCTCCAGCCGTGGCAGCCGCTCCACTCGGTAGCGGCTGGAGCGGCTGCCGCGGCTGGAGCGGCTGGAGCGGCTGCCGCGACTGGAGCGGCTGCCGCGGTTGGAGCGGCTGCCGCGGCTGGAGCGGCTGGAGCGGATGCCGCGGCTGGAGCGGCTGGAGCGGCTGCCGCGGCTGGAGCGGCTGGCGCGGCTGGAGGAGCTACCGCGGCTGGAGCGGTTAACGCGGCTGGAGCGGATGCCGAGGCTGGAGCGGATGCCGCGGCTGGTGCGCCTGGAGAGGCTGCCGCGGCTGGAGCAGTGCAGTGAGTCCAGAGAGTGCACTGGCACCATTGGGGATGCAGTGCAGTGAGTCCAGAGAGTGCACTGGCAGGACTGGGGATGCAGTGCAGTGAGTCCAGAGAGTGCACTGGCACCACTGAGGATGCAATGCAGTGAGTCCAGAGAGTGCACTGGCACCACTGGGCATGCAGTGCTGTGAGTCCAGAGAGTGCACTGGCACCACTGGGGATGCACTTCAGTCAGTCCAGTGAGTGTACTGGCACCACTGGGGATGCACTGCAGTGAGTCAAGAGAGTGCACTGGCAGGACTGGGGATGCAGTGCAGTGAGTCCAGAGAGTGCACTGGCACCACTGGGGATGCCCTGCAGTGAGTCCTGAGAGCGCACTGGCACCACTGGGGATGCAGTGCAGTGAGTCCAGAGAGAGCACTGGCACCAGTGGGAATGCGGTGCAGTGAGTCCAGAGAGTGCAATGGCACCACTGGGGATGCACTGCAGTGAGTCCAGAGAGTGCACTAGCACCACTGGGGATGCAGAGCAGTGAGTCCAGAGAGTGCACTGGCACCACTGAGAATGCATTTCAGTGAGTCCAGAGAGTGCCGTTCCAGCCTCGGCATCCGCTCCAGCCGAGTCAACCCCGCGGTAGCCCCTCCAGCCGCGGCAGACGCTCCAGCCGCGGCAGCCGCTCCAGCCGCTCCAGCCGCGGCAGCCGCTCCAGCCCCTCCAGCCGCGCCAGCCTCTCCATCCGCGGCAGCCGCTCCAGCCGCGGCAGCCGCTCCAGCCGCGGCAGCCGCTCCAGCCGCTACCGAGTGGAGCGGCTGCCACGGCTGGAGGGCTACCGCGGCTGGAGCGGCTGCCGCGGCTGGAGCAGTGCAGTGAGTCCAGGGAGTGCAAAGGCACCAGTGGGGATGGAGTGCAGTGAGTCCAAAGACTTCAATGTCACCACTGGGAATGCACTTCAGTCAGTCCAGTGAGTGTACTGGCACCACTGGGGATGCACAGCAGTGAGTCCAGAGAGTGCATTGGCACCACTGGGGATGCAGTGCAGTGAGTCCAGAGAGTGCACTGGCACCATTGGAGATGCAGTGCAGTGAGTCCAGAGAGTGCACTGGCACCACTGGGGATGCAGTGCAGTGAGTCCAGAGAGTGCACTGGCACCAGTGGGGATGCAGTGCAGAGTGTCCAGAGAGTGCACTGGCACCACAGGTGATGCACTGCAGTGAGTCCAGAGAGTGCTCTGGCACCACTGGAGATGCACTTCAGTGAGTGCAGAGACTGCACTGGCACCACTGGGGATGCAGTGCAGTGAGTCCAGTGAGTGTACTGGCACCACTGGGGATGCACTGCAGTGAGTCCAGAGAGTGCATTGGCACCACTTGGGATGCACTGCAGTGAGTCCAGAGAGTGCACTGGCACCACTGGGGATGCAGTGCAGTGAGTCCAGAGAGTGCACTGGCTCCACTGAGAATGCACTTCAGTGAGTCCAGAGAGTGCACTGGCACCACTGTGGATGCAGTGCCGTGAGTCCAGCGAATGCACTGGCACCACTGGGGATACGGTGCCGGGAGTCCAGAGAGTGCACTGACACCACTGGGGATGCAGTGCAGTGAGTCCACAGAGTGCACTGACACCAGTGGGAATGCGGTGCAGTGAGTCCAGAGAGTGCACTGGCACCACTGGGGATGCACTGCAGTGAGTCCAGAGTGCACTAGCACCACTGGGGATGCAGAGCAGTGAGTCCAGAGAGTGCACTGGCACCACTGAGAATGCATTTCAGTGAGTCCAGAGAGTGCCGTTCCAGCCTCGGTATCCGCTCCAGCCGAGTCAACCCCGCGGTAGGCCCTCCAGCCGCGGCAGACGCTCCAGCCGCGGCAGCCGCTCCAGCCGCTCCAGCCGCGGCAGCCGCTCCAGCCCCTCCAGCCTCGCCAGCCTCTCCATCCGCGGCAGCCGCTCCAGCCGCGGCAGCCGCTCCAGCCGCTCCAACCGCGGCAGCCGCTCCAGCCGCTACCGAGTGGAGCGGCTGCCACGGCTGGAGGGCTACCGCGGCTGGAGCGGCTGCCGCGGCTGGAGCAGTGCAGTGAGTCCAGGGAGTGCAAAGGCACCAGTGGGGATGGAGTGCAGTGAGTCCAAAGACTTCACTGTCACCACTGGGAATGCAGTGCAGTGAGTCCAGGGAGTGCACTTGCACCACTGGGGATGCAGTGCAGTGACTCCAGTGAGTGCACTGACACCACTGGGGATGCACTTCAGTCAGTCCAGTGAGTGTACTGGCACCACTGGGGATGCACTGCAGTGAGTCAAGAGAGTGCACTGGCAGGACTGGGGATGCAGTGCAGTGAGTCCAGAGAGTGCACTGGCACCACTGGGGATGCCCTGCAGTGAGTCCTGAGAGCGCACTGGCACCACTGGGGATGCAGTGCAGTGAGTCCAGAGAGCGCACTGGCACCAGTGGGAATGCGGTGCAGTGAGTCCAGAGAGTGCAATGGCACCACTGGGGATGCACTGCAGTGAGTCCAGAGAGTGCACTAGCACCACTGGGGATGCAGAGCAGTGAGTCCAGAGAGTGCACTGGCACCACTGAGAATGCATTTCAGTGAGTCCAGAGAGTGCCGTTCCAGCCTCGGCATCCGCTCCAGCCGAGTCAACCCCGCGGTAGCCCCTCCAGCCGCGGCAGACGCTCCAGCCGCGGCAGCCGCTCCAGCCGCTCCAGCCGCGGCAGCCGCTCCAGCCCCTCCAGCCGCGCCAGCCTCTCCATCCGCGGCAGCCGCTCCAGCCGCGGCAGCCGCTCCAGCCGCTCCAGCCGCGGCAGCCGCTCCAGCCGCTACCGAGTGGAGCGGCTGCCACGGCTGGAGGGCTACCGCGGCTGGAGCGGCTGCCGCGGCTGGAGCAGTGCAGTGAGTCCAGGGAGTGCAAAGGCACCAGTGGGGATGGAGTGCAGTGAGTCCAAAGACTTCAATGTCACCACTGGGAATGCACTTCAGTCAGTCCAGTGAGTGTACTGGCACCACTGGGGATGCACAGCAGTGAGTCCAGAGAGTGCATTGGCACCACTGGGGATGCAGTGCAGTGAGTCCAGAGAGTGCACTGGCACCATTGGAGATGCAGTGCAGTGAGTCCAGAGAGTGCACTGGCACCACTGGGGATGCAGTGCAGTGAGTCCAGAGAGTGCACTGGCACCACTGGGATGCACTGCAGTGAGTCCAGAGAGTGCTCTGGCACCACTGGAGATGCACTTCAGTGAGTGCAGAGACTGCACTGGCACCACTGGGGATGCAGTGCAGTGAGTCCAGTGAGTGTACTGGCACCACTGGGGATGCACTGCAGTGAGTCCAGAGAGTGCATTGGCACCACTTGGGATGCACTGCAGTGAGTCCAGAGAGTGCACTGGCACCACTGGGGATGCAGTGCAGTGAGTCCAGAGAGTGCACTGGCTCCACTGAGAATGCACTTCAGTGAGTCCAGAGAGTGCACTGGCACCACTGTGGATGCAGTGCCGTGAGTCCAGCGAATGCACTGGCACCACTGGGGATACGGTGCCGGGAGTCCAGAGAGTGCACTGACACCACTGGGGTTGCAGTGCAGTGAGTCCACAGAGTGCACTGACACCAGTGGGAATGCGGTGCAGTGAGTCCAGAGAGTGCACTGGCACCACTGGGGATGCACTGCAGTGAGTCCAGAGTGCACTAGCACCACTGGGGATGCAGAGCAGTGAGTCCAGAGAGTGCACTGGCACCACTGAGAATGCATTTCAGTGAGTCCAGAGAGTGCCGTTCCAGCCTCGGTATCCGCTCCAGCCGAGTCAACCCCGCGGTAGGCCCTCCAGCCGCGGCAGACGCTCCAGCCGCGGCAGCCGCTCCAGCCGCTCCAGCCGCGGCAGCCGCTCCAGCCCCTCCAGCCTCGCCAGCCTCTCCATCCGCGGCAGCCGCTCCAGCCGCGGCAGCCGCTCCAGCCGCTCCAACCGCGGCAGCCGCTCCAGCCGCTACCGAGTGGAGCGGCTGCCACGGCTGGAGGGCTACCGCGGCTGGAGCGGCTGCCGCGGCTGGAGCAGTGCAGTGAGTCCAGGGAGTGCAAAGGCACCAGTGGGGATGGAGTGCAGTGAGTCCAAAGACTTCACTGTCACCACTGGGAATGCAGTGCAGTGAGTCCAGGGAGTGCACTTGCACCACTGGGGATGCAGTGCAGTGACTCCAGTGAGTGCACTGACACCACTGGGGATGCACTTCAGTCAGTCCAGTGAGTGTACTGGCACCACTGGGGATGCACTGCAGTGAGTCAAGAGAGTGCACTGGCAGGACTGGGGATGCAGTGCAGTGAGTCCAGAGAGTGCACTGGCACCACTGGGGATGCCCTGCAGTGAGTCCTGAGAGCGCACTGGCACCACTGGGGATGCAGTGCAGTGAGTCCAGAGAGCGCACTGGCACCAGTGGGAATGCGGTGCAGTGAGTCCAGAGAGTGCAATGGCACCACTGGGGATGCACTGCAGTGAGTCCAGAGAGTGCACTAGCACCACTGGGGATGCAGAGCAGTGAGTCCAGAGAGTGCACTGGCACCACTGAGAATGCATTTCAGTGAGTCCAGAGAGTGCCGTTCCAGCCTCGGCATCCGCTCCAGCCGAGTCAACCCCGCGGTAGCCCCTCCAGCCGCGGCAGACGCTCCAGCCGCGGCAGCCGCTCCAGCCGCTCCAGCCGCGGCAGCCGCTCCAGCCCCTCCAGCCGCGCCAGCCTCTCCAGCCGCGGCAGCCGCTCCAGCCGCGGTAGCCCTCCAGCCGTGGCAGCCGCTCCACTCGGTAGCGGCTGGAGCGGCTGCCGCGGCTGGAGCGGCTGGAGCGGCTGCCGCGACTGGAGCGGCTGCCGCGGTTGGAGCGGCTGCCGCGGCTGGAGCGGCTGGAGCGGATGCCGCGGCTGGAGCGGCTGGAGCGGCTGCCGCGGCTGGAGCGGCTGGCGCGGCTGGAGGAGCTACCGCGGCTGGAGCGGTTAACGCGGCTGGAGCGGATGCCGAGGCTGGAGCGGATGCCGCGGCTGGTGCGCCTGGAGAGGCTGCCGCGGCTGGAGCAGTGCAGTGAGTCCAGAGAGTGCACTGGCACCATTGGGGATGCAGTGCAGTGAGTCCAGAGAGTGCACTGGCAGGACTGGGGATGCAGTGCAGTGAGTCCAGAGAGTGCACTGGCACCACTGAGGATGCAGTGCTGTGAGTCCAGAGAGTGCACTGGCACCACTGGGGATGCACTTCAGTCAGTCCAGTGAGTGTACTGGCACCACTGGGGATGCACTGCAGTGAGTCAAGAGAGTGCACTGGCAGGACTGGGGATGCAGTGCAGTGAGTCCAGAGAGTGCACTGGCACCACTGGGGATGCCCTGCAGTGAGTCCTGAGAGCGCACTGGCACCACTGGGGATGCAGTGCAGTGAGTCCAGAGAGAGCACTGGCACCAGTGGGAATGCGGTGCAGTGAGTCCAGAGAGTGCAATGGCACCACTGGGGATGCACTGCAGTGAGTCCAGAGAGTGCACTAGCACCACTGGGGATGCAGAGCAGTGAGTCCAGAGAGTGCACTGGCACCACTGAGAATGCATTTCAGTGAGTCCAGAGAGTGCCGTTCCAGCCTCGGCATCCGCTCCAGCCGAGTCAACCCCGCGGTAGCCCCTCCAGCCGCGGCAGACGCTCCAGCCGCGGCAGCCGCTCCAGCCGCTCCAGCCGCGGCAGCCGCTCCAGCCCCTCCAGCCGCGCCAGCCTCTCCATCCGCGGCAGCCGCTCCAGCCGCGGCAGCCGCTCCAGCCGCGGCAGCCGCTCCAGCCGCTACCGAGTGGAGCGGCTGCCACGGCTGGAGGGCTACCGCGGCTGGAGCGGCTGCCGCGGCTGGAGCAGTGCAGTGAGTCCAGGGAGTGCAAAGGCACCAGTGGGGATGGAGTGCAGTGAGTCCAAAGACTTCAATGTCACCACTGGGAATGCACTTCAGTCAGTCCAGTGAGTGTACTGGCACCACTGGGGATGCACAGCAGTGAGTCCAGAGAGTGCATTGGCACCACTGGGGATGCAGTGCAGTGAGTCCAGAGAGTGCACTGGCACCATTGGAGATGCAGTGCAGTGAGTCCAGAGAGTGCTCTGGCACCACTGGGGATGCAGTGCAGTGAGTCCAGAGAGTGCACTGGCACCAGTGGGGATGCAGTGCAGAGTGTCCAGAGAGTGCACTGGCACCACAGGTGATGCACTGCAGTGAGTCCAGAGAGTGCTCTGGCACCACTGGAGATGCACTTCAGTGAGTGCAGAGACTGCACTGGCACCACTGGGGATGCAGTGCAGTGAGTCCAGTGAGTGTACTGGCACCACTGGGGATGCACTGCAGTGAGTCCAGAGAGTGCATTGGCACCACTTGGGATGCACTGCAGTGAGTCCAGAGAGTGCACTGGCACCACTGGGGATGCAGTGCAGTGAGTCCAGAGAGTGCACTGGCTCCACTGAGAATGCACTTCAGTGAGTCCAGAGAGTGCACTGGCACCACTGTGGATGCAGTGCCGTGAGTCCAGCGAATGCACTGGCACCACTGGGGATACGGTGCCGGGAGTCCAGAGAGTGCACTGACACCACTGGGGATGCAGTGCAGTGAGTCCACAGAGTGCACTGACACCAGTGGGAATGCGGTGCAGTGAGTCCAGAGAGTGCACTGGCACCACTGGGGATGCACTGCAGTGAGTCCAGAGTGCACTAGCACCACTGGGGATGCAGAGCAGTGAGTCCAGAGAGTGCACTGGCACCACTGAGAATGCATTTCAGTGAGTCCAGAGAGTGCCGTTCCAGCCTCGGTATCCGCTCCAGCCGAGTCAACCCCGCGGTAGGCCCTCCAGCCGCGGCAGACGCTCCAGCCGCGGCAGCCGCTCCAGCCGCTCCAGCCGCGGCAGCCGCTCCAGCCCCTCCAGCCTCGCCAGCCTCTCCATCCGCGGCAGCCGCTCCAGCCGCGGCAGCCGCTCCAGCCGCTCCAACCGCGGCAGCCGCTCCAGCCGCTACCGAGTGGAGCGGCTGCCACGGCTGGAGGGCTACCGCGGCTGGAGCGGCTGCCGCGGCTGGAGCAGTGCAGTGAGTCCAGGGAGTGCAAAGGCACCAGTGGGGATGGAGTGCAGTGAGTCCAAAGACTTCACTGTCACCACTGGGAATGCAGTGCAGTGAGTCCAGGGAGTGCACTTGCACCACTGGGGATGCAGTGCAGTGACTCCAGTGAGTGCACTGACACCACTGGGGATGCACTTCAGTCAGTCCAGTGAGTGTACTGGCACCACTGGGGATGCACTGCAGTGAGTCAAGAGAGTGCACTGGCAGGACTGGGGATGCAGTGCAGTGAGTCCAGAGAGTGCACTGGCACCACTGGGGATGCCCTGCAGTGAGTCCTGAGAGCGCACTGGCACCACTGGGGATGCAGTGCAGTGAGTCCAGAGAGCGCACTGGCACCAGTGGGAATGCGGTGCAGTGAGTCCAGAGAGTGCAATGGCACCACTGGGGATGCACTGCAGTGAGTCCAGAGAGTGCACTAGCACCACTGGGGATGCAGAGCAGTGAGTCCAGAGAGTGCACTGGCACCACTGAGAATGCATTTCAGTGAGTCCAGAGAGTGCCGTTCCAGCCTCGGCATCCGCTCCAGCCGAGTCAACCCCGCGGTAGCCCCTCCAGCCGCGGCAGACGCTCCAGCCGCGGCAGCCGCTCCAGCCGCTCCAGCCGCGGCAGCCGCTCCAGCCCCTCCAGCCGCGCCAGCCTCTCCATCCGCGGCAGCCGCTCCAGCCGCGGCAGCCGCTCCAGCCGCTCCAGCCGCGGCAGCCGCTCCAGCCGCTACCGAGTGGAGCGGCTGCCACGGCTGGAGGGCTACCGCGGCTGGAGCGGCTGCCGCGGCTGGAGCAGTGCAGTGAGTCCAGGGAGTGCAAAGGCACCAGTGGGGATGGAGTGCAGTGAGTCCAAAGACTTCAATGTCACCACTGGGAATGCACTTCAGTCAGTCCAGTGAGTGTACTGGCACCACTGGGGATGCACAGCAGTGAGTCCAGAGAGTGCATTGGCACCACTGGGGATGCAGTGCAGTGAGTCCAGAGAGTGCACTGGCACCATTGGAGATGCAGTGCAGTGAGTCCAGAGAGTGCACTGGCACCACTGGGGATGCAGTGCAGTGAGTCCAGAGAGTGCACTGGCACCAGTGGGGATGCAGTGCAGAGTGTCCAGAGAGTGCACTGGCACCACTGGGATGCACTGCAGTGAGTCCAGAGAGTGCTCTGGCACCACTGGAGATGCACTTCAGTGAGTGCAGAGACTGCACTGGCACCACTGGGGATGCAGTGCAGTGAGTCCAGTGAGTGTACTGGCACCACTGGGGATGCACTGCAGTGAGTCCAGAGAGTGCATTGGCACCACTTGGGATGCACTGCAGTGAGTCCAGAGAGTGCACTGGCACCACTGGGGATGCAGTGCAGTGAGTCCAGAGAGTGCACTGGCTCCACTGAGAATGCACTTCAGTGAGTCCAGAGAGTGCACTGGCACCACTGTGGATGCAGTGCCGTGAGTCCAGCGAATGCACTGGCACCACTGGGGATACGGTGCCGGGAGTCCAGAGAGTGCACTGACACCACTGGGGATGCAGTGCAGTGAGTCCACAGAGTGCACTGACACCAGTGGGAATGCGGTGCAGTGAGTCCAGAGAGTGCACTGGCACCACTGGGGATGCACTGCAGTGAGTCCAGAGTGCACTAGCACCACTGGGGATGCAGAGCAGTGAGTCCAGAGAGTGCACTGGCACCACTGAGAATGCATTTCAGTGAGTCCAGAGAGTGCCGTTCCAGCCTCGGTATCCGCTCCAGCCGAGTCAACCCCGCGGTAGGCCCTCCAGCCGCGGCAGACGCTCCAGCCGCGGCAGCCGCTCCAGCCGCTCCAGCCGCGGCAGCCGCTCCAGCCCCTCCAGCCTCGCCAGCCTCTCCATCCGCGGCAGCCGCTCCAGCCGCGGCAGCCGCTCCAGCCGCTCCAACCGCGGCAGCCGCTCCAGCCGCTACCGAGTGGAGCGGCTGCCACGGCTGGAGGGCTACCGCGGCTGGAGCGGCTGCCGCGGCTGGAGCAGTGCAGTGAGTCCAGGGAGTGCAAAGGCACCAGTGGGGATGGAGTGCAGTGAGTCCAAAGACTTCACTGTCACCACTGGGAATGCAGTGCAGTGAGTCCAGGGAGTGCACTTGCACCACTGGGGATGCAGTGCAGTGACTCCAGTGAGTGCACTGACACCACTGGGGATGCACTTCAGTCAGTCCAGTGAGTGTACTGGCACCACTGGGGATGCACTGCAGTGAGTCAAGAGAGTGCACTGGCAGGACTGGGGATGCAGTGCAGTGAGTCCAGAGAGTGCACTGGCACCACTGGGGATGCCCTGCAGTGAGTCCTGAGAGCGCACTGGCACCACTGGGGATGCAGTGCAGTGAGTCCAGAGAGCGCACTGGCACCAGTGGGAATGCGGTGCAGTGAGTCCAGAGAGTGCAATGGCACCACTGGGGATGCACTGCAGTGAGTCCAGAGAGTGCACTAGCACCACTGGGGATGCAGAGCAGTGAGTCCAGAGAGTGCACTGGCACCACTGAGAATGCATTTCAGTGAGTCCAGAGAGTGCCGTTCCAGCCTCGGCATCCGCTCCAGCCGAGTCAACCCCGCGGTAGCCCCTCCAGCCGCGGCAGACGCTCCAGCCGCGGCAGCCGCTCCAGCCGCTCCAGCCGCGGCAGCCGCTCCAGCCCCTCCAGCCGCGCCAGCCTCTCCATCCGCGGCAGCCGCTCCAGCCGCGGCAGCCGCTCCAGCCGCTCCAGCCGCGGCAGCCGCTCCAGCCGCTACCGAGTGGAGCGGCTGCCACGGCTGGAGGGCTACCGCGGCTGGAGCGGCTGCCGCGGCTGGAGCAGTGCAGTGAGTCCAGGGAGTGCAAAGGCACCAGTGGGGATGGAGTGCAGTGAGTCCAAAGACTTCAATGTCACCACTGGGAATGCACTTCAGTCAGTCCAGTGAGTGTACTGGCACCACTGGGGATGCACAGCAGTGAGTCCAGAGAGTGCATTGGCACCACTGGGGATGCAGTGCAGTGAGTCCAGAGAGTGCACTGGCACCATTGGAGATGCAGTGCAGTGAGTCCAGAGAGTGCACTGGCACCACTGGGGATGCAGTGCAGTGAGTCCAGAGAGTGCACTGGCACCACTGGGATGCACTGCAGTGAGTCCAGAGAGTGCTCTGGCACCACTGGAGATGCACTTCAGTGAGTGCAGAGACTGCACTGGCACCACTGGGGATGCAGTGCAGTGAGTCCAGTGAGTGTACTGGCACCACTGGGGATGCACTGCAGTGAGTCCAGAGAGTGCATTGGCACCACTTGGGATGCACTGCAGTGAGTCCAGAGAGTGCACTGGCACCACTGGGGATGCAGTGCAGTGAGTCCAGAGAGTGCACTGGCTCCACTGAGAATGCACTTCAGTGAGTCCAGAGAGTGCACTGGCACCACTGTGGATGCAGTGCCGTGAGTCCAGCGAATGCACTGGCACCACTGGGGATACGGTGCCGGGAGTCCAGAGAGTGCACTGACACCACTGGGGATGCAGTGCAGTGAGTCCACAGAGTGCACTGACACCAGTGGGAATGCGGTGCAGTGAGTCCAGAGAGTGCACTGGCACCACTGGGGATGCACTGCAGTGAGTCCAGAGTGCACTAGCACCACTGGGGATGCAGAGCAGTGAGTCCAGAGAGTGCACTGGCACCACTGAGAATGCATTTCAGTGAGTCCAGAGAGTGCCGTTCCAGCCTCGGTATCCGCTCCAGCCGAGTCAACCCCGCGGTAGGCCCTCCAGCCGCGGCAGACGCTCCAGCCGCGGCAGCCGCTCCAGCCGCTCCAGCCGCGGCAGCCGCTCCAGCCCCTCCAGCCTCGCCAGCCTCTCCATCCGCGGCAGCCGCTCCAGCCGCGGCAGCCGCTCCAGCCGCTCCAACCGCGGCAGCCGCTCCAGCCGCTACCGAGTGGAGCGGCTGCCACGGCTGGAGGGCTACCGCGGCTGGAGCGGCTGCCGCGGCTGGAGCAGTGCAGTGAGTCCAGGGAGTGCAAAGGCACCAGTGGGGATGGAGTGCAGTGAGTCCAAAGACTTCACTGTCACCACTGGGAATGCAGTGCAGTGAGTCCAGGGAGTGCACTTGCACCACTGGGGATGCAGTGCAGTGACTCCAGTGAGTGCACTGACACCACTGGGGATGCACTTCAGTCAGTCCAGTGAGTGTACTGGCACCACTGGGGATGCACTGCAGTGAGTCAAGAGAGTGCACTGGCAGGACTGGGGATGCAGTGCAGTGAGTCCAGAGAGTGCACTGGCACCACTGGGGATGCCCTGCAGTGAGTCCTGAGAGCGCACTGGCACCACTGGGGATGCAGTGCAGTGAGTCCAGAGAGCGCACTGGCACCAGTGGGAATGCGGTGCAGTGAGTCCAGAGAGTGCAATGGCACCACTGGGGATGCACTGCAGTGAGTCCAGAGAGTGCACTAGCACCACTGGGGATGCAGAGCAGTGAGTCCAGAGAGTGCACTGGCACCACTGAGAATGCATTTCAGTGAGTCCAGAGAGTGCCGTTCCAGCCTCGGCATCCGCTCCAGCCGAGTCAACCCCGCGGTAGCCCCTCCAGCCGCGGCAGACGCTCCAGCCGCGGCAGCCGCTCCAGCCGCTCCAGCCGCGGCAGCCGCTCCAGCCCCTCCAGCCGCGCCAGCCTCTCCATCCGCGGCAGCCGCTCCAGCCGCGGCAGCCGCTCCAGCCGCTCCAGCCGCGGCAGCCGCTCCAGCCGCTACCGAGTGGAGCGGCTGCCACGGCTGGAGGGCTACCGCGGCTGGAGCGGCTGCCGCGGCTGGAGCAGTGCAGTGAGTCCAGGGAGTGCAAAGGCACCAGTGGGGATGGAGTGCAGTGAGTCCAAAGACTTCAATGTCACCACTGGGAATGCACTTCAGTCAGTCCAGTGAGTGTACTGGCACCACTGGGGATGCACAGCAGTGAGTCCAGAGAGTGCATTGGCACCACTGGGGATGCAGTGCAGTGAGTCCAGAGAGTGCACTGGCACCATTGGAGATGCAGTGCAGTGAGTCCAGAGAGTGCACTGGCACCACTGGGGATGCAGTGCAGTGAGTCCAGAGAGTGCACTGGCACCACTGGGATGCACTGCAGTGAGTCCAGAGAGTGCTCTGGCACCACTGGAGATGCACTTCAGTGAGTGCAGAGACTGCACTGGCACCACTGGGGATGCAGTGCAGTGAGTCCAGTGAGTGTACTGGCACCACTGGGGATGCACTGCAGTGAGTCCAGAGAGTGCATTGGCACCACTTGGGATGCACTGCAGTGAGTCCAGAGAGTGCACTGGCACCACTGGGGATGCAGTGCAGTGAGTCCAGAGAGTGCACTGGCTCCACTGAGAATGCACTTCAGTGAGTCCAGAGAGTGCACTGGCACCACTGTGGATGCAGTGCCGTGAGTCCAGCGAATGCACTGGCACCACTGGGGATACGGTGCCGGGAGTCCAGAGAGTGCACTGACACCACTGGGGATGCAGTGCAGTGAGTCCACAGAGTGCACTGACACCAGTGGGAATGCGGTGCAGTGAGTCCAGAGAGTGCACTGGCACCACTGGGGATGCACTGCAGTGAGTCCAGAGTGCACTAGCACCACTGGGGATGCAGAGCAGTGAGTCCAGAGAGTGCACTGGCACCACTGAGAATGCATTTCAGTGAGTCCAGAGAGTGCCGTTCCAGCCTCGGTATCCGCTCCAGCCGAGTCAACCCCGCGGTAGGCCCTCCAGCCGCGGCAGACGCTCCAGCCGCGGCAGCCGCTCCAGCCGCTCCAGCCGCGGCAGCCGCTCCAGCCCCTCCAGCCTCGCCAGCCTCTCCATCCGCGGCAGCCGCTCCAGCCGCGGCAGCCGCTCCAGCCGCTCCAACCGCGGCAGCCGCTCCAGCCGCTACCGAGTGGAGCGGCTGCCACGGCTGGAGGGCTACCGCGGCTGGAGCGGCTGCCGCGGCTGGAGCAGTGCAGTGAGTCCAGGGAGTGCAAAGGCACCAGTGGGGATGGAGTGCAGTGAGTCCAAAGACTTCACTGTCACCACTGGGAATGCAGTGCAGTGAGTCCAGGGAGTGCACTTGCACCACTGGGGATGCAGTGCAGTGACTCCAGTGAGTGCACTGACACCACTGGGGATGCACTTCAGTCAGTCCAGTGAGTGTACTGGCACCACTGGGGATGCACTGCAGTGAGTCAAGAGAGTGCACTGGCAGGACTGGGGATGCAGTGCAGTGAGTCCAGAGAGTGCACTGGCACCACTGGGGATGCAGTGCAGTGAGTCCAGAGAGTGCACTGGCACCACTGAGAATGCATTTCAGTGAGTCCAGAGAGTGCCGTTCCAGCCTCGGCATCCGCTCCAGCCGAGTCAACCCCGCGGTAGCCCCTCCAGCCGCGGCAGACGCTCCAGCCGCGGCAGCCGCTCCAGCCGCTCCAGCCGCGGCAGCCGCTCCAGCCCCTCCAGCCGCGCCAGCCTCTCCAGCCGCGGCAGCCGCTCCAGCCGCGGTAGCCCTCCAGCCGTGGCAGCCGCTCCACTCGGTAGCGGCTGGAGCGGCTGCCGCGGCTGGAGCGGCTGGAGCGGCTGCCGCGACTGGAGCGGCTGCCGCGGTTGGAGCGGCTGCCGCGGCTGGAGCGGCTGGAGCGGATGCCGCGGCTGGAGCGGCTGGAGCGGCTGCCGCGGCTGGAGCGGCTGGCGCGGCTGGAGGAGCTACCGCGGCTGGAGCGGTTAACGCGGCTGGAGCGGATGCCGAGGCTGGAGCGGATGCCGCGGCTGGTGCGCCTGGAGAGGCTGCCGCGGCTGGAGCAGTGCAGTGAGTCCAGAGAGTGCACTGGCACCATTGGGGATGCAGTGCAGTGAGTCCAGAGAGTGCACTGGCAGGACTGGGGATGCAGTGCAGTGAGTCCAGAGAGTGCACTGGCACCACTGAGGATGCAATGCAGTGAGTCCAGAGAGTGCACTGGCACCACTGGGCATGCAGTGCTGTGAGTCCAGAGAGTGCACTGGCACCACTGGGGATGCACTTCAGTCAGTCCAGTGAGTGTACTGGCACCACTGGGGATGCACTGCAGTGAGTCAAGAGAGTGCACTGGCAGGACTGGGGATGCAGTGCAGTGAGTCCAGAGAGTGCACTGGCACCACTGGGGATGCCCTGCAGTGAGTCCTGAGAGCGCACTGGCACCACTGGGGATGCAGTGCAGTGAGTCCAGAGAGCGCACTGGCACCAGTGGGAATGCGGTGCAGTGAGTCCAGAGAGTGCAATGGCACCACTGGGGATGCACTGCAGTGAGTCCAGAGAGTGCACTAGCACCACTGGGGATGCAGAGCAGTGAGTCCAGAGAGTGCACTGGCACCACTGAGAATGCATTTCAGTGAGTCCAGAGAGTGCCGTTCCAGCCTCGGCATCCGCTCCAGCCGAGTCAACCCCGCGGTAGCCCCTCCAGCCGCGGCAGACGCTCCAGCCGCGGCAGCCGCTCCAGCCGCTCCAGCCGCGGCAGCCGCTCCAGCCCCTCCAGCCGCGCCAGCCTCTCCATCCGCGGCAGCCGCTCCAGCCGCGGCAGCCGCTCCAGCCGCGGCAGCCGCTCCAGCCGCTACCGAGTGGAGCGGCTGCCACGGCTGGAGGGCTACCGCGGCTGGAGCGGCTGCCGCGGCTGGAGCAGTGCAGTGAGTCCAGGGAGTGCAAAGGCACCAGTGGGGATGGAGTGCAGTGAGTCCAAAGACTTCAATGTCACCACTGGGAATGCACTTCAGTCAGTCCAGTGAGTGTACTGGCACCACTGGGGATGCACAGCAGTGAGTCCAGAGAGTGCATTGGCACCACTGGGGATGCAGTGCAGTGAGTCCAGAGAGTGCACTGGCACCATTGGAGATGCAGTGCAGTGAGTCCAGAGAGTGCACTGGCACCACTGGGGATGCAGTGCAGTGAGTCCAGAGAGTGCACTGGCACCAGTGGGGATGCAGTGCAGAGTGTCCAGAGAGTGCACTGGCACCACAGGTGATGCACTGCAGTGAGTCCAGAGAGTGCTCTGGCACCACTGGAGATGCACTTCAGTGAGTGCAGAGACTGCACTGGCACCACTGGGGATGCAGTGCAGTGAGTCCAGTGAGTGTACTGGCACCACTGGGGATGCACTGCAGTGAGTCCAGAGAGTGCATTGGCACCACTTGGGATGCACTGCAGTGAGTCCAGAGAGTGCACTGGCACCACTGGGGATGCAGTGCAGTGAGTCCAGAGAGTGCACTGGCTCCACTGAGAATGCACTTCAGTGAGTCCAGAGAGTGCACTGGCACCACTGTGGATGCAGTGCCGTGAGTCCAGCGAATGCACTGGCACCACTGGGGATACGGTGCCGGGAGTCCAGAGAGTGCACTGACACCACTGGGGATGCAGTGCAGTGAGTCCACAGAGTGCACTGACACCAGTGGGAATGCGGTGCAGTGAGTCCAGAGAGTGCACTGGCACCACTGGGGATGCACTGCAGTGAGTCCAGAGTGCACTAGCACCACTGGGGATGCAGAGCAGTGAGTCCAGAGAGTGCACTGGCACCACTGAGAATGCATTTCAGTGAGTCCAGAGAGTGCCGTTCCAGCCTCGGCATCCGCTCCAGCCGAGTCAACCCCGCGGTAGGCCCTCCAGCCGCGGCAGACGCTCCAGCCGCGGCAGCCGCTCCAGCCGCTCCAGCCGCGGCAGCCGCTCCAGCCCCTCCAGCCTCGCCAGCCTCTCCATCCGCGGCAGCCGCTCCAGCAGCGGCAGCCGCTCCAGCCGCTCCAACCGCGGCAGCCGCTCCAGCCGCTACCGAGTGGAGCGGCTGCCACGGCTGGAGGGCTACCGCGGCTGGAGCGGCTGCCGCGGCTGGAGCAGTGCAGTGAGTCCAGGGAGTGCAAAGGCACCAGTGGGGATGGAGTGCAGTGAGTCCAAAGACTTCACTGTCACCACTGGGAATGCAGTGCAGTGAGTCCAGGGAGTGCACTTGCACCACTGGGGATGCAGTGCAGTGACTCCAGTGAGTGCACTGACACCACTGGGGATGCACTTCAGTCAGTCCAGTGAGTGTACTGGCACCACTGGGGATGCACTGCAGTGAGTCAAGAGAGTGCACTGGCAGGACTGGGGATGCAGTGCAGTGAGTCCAGAGAGTGCACTGGCACCACTGGGGATGCCCTGCAGTGAGTCCTGAGAGTGCACTGGCACCACTGAGAATGCATTTCAGTGAGTCCAGAGAGTGCCGTTCCAGCCTCGGCATCCGCTCCAGCCGAGTCAACCCCGCGGTAGCCCCTCCAGCCGCGGCAGACGCTCCAGCCGCGGCAGCCGCTCCAGCCGCTCCAGCCGCGGCAGCCGCTCCAGCCCCTCCAGCCGCGCCAGCCTCTCCAGCCGCGGCAGCCGCTCCAGCCGCGGTAGCCCTCCAGCCGTGGCAGCCGCTCCACTCGGTAGCGGCTGGAGCGGCTGCCGCGGCTGGAGCGGCTGGAGCGGCTGCCGCGACTGGAGCGGCTGCCGCGGTTGGAGCGGCTGCCGCGGCTGGAGCGGCTGGAGCGGATGCCGCGGCTGGAGCGGCTGGAGCGGCTGCCGCGGCTGGAGCGGCTGGCGCGGCTGGAGGAGCTACCGCGGCTGGAGCGGTTAACGCGGCTGGAGCGGATGCCGAGGCTGGAGCGGATGCCGCGGCTGGTGCGCCTGGAGAGGCTGCCGCGGCTGGAGCAGTGCAGTGAGTCCAGAGAGTGCACTGGCACCATTGGGGATGCAGTGCAGTGAGTCCAGAGAGTGCACTGGCAGGACTGGGGATGCAGTGCAGTGAGTCCAGAGAGTGCACTGGCACCACTGAGGATGCAATGCAGTGAGTCCAGAGAGTGCACTGGCACCACTGGGCATGCAGTGCTGTGAGTCCAGAGAGTGCACTGGCACCACTGGGGATGCACTTCAGTCAGTCCAGTGAGTGTACTGGCACCACTGGGGATGCACTGCAGTGAGTCAAGAGAGTGCACTGGCAGGACTGGGGATGCAGTGCAGTGAGTCCAGAGAGTGCACTGGCACCACTGGGGATGCCCTGCAGTGGGTCCTGAGAGCGCACTGGCACCACTGGGGATGCAGTGCAGTGAGTCCAGAGAGCGCACTGGCACCAGTGGGAATGCGGTGCAGTGAGTCCAGAGAGTGCAATGGCACCACTGGGGATGCACTGCAGTGAGTCCAGAGAGTGCACTAGCACCACTGGGGATGCAGAGCAGTGAGTCCAGAGAGTGCACTGGCACCACTGAGAATGCATTTCAGTGAGTCCAGAGAGTGCCGTTCCAGCCTCGGCATCCGCTCCAGCCGAGTCAACCCCGCGGTAGCCCCTCCAGCCGCGGCAGACGCTCCAGCCGCGGCAGCCGCTCCAGCCGCTCCAGCCGCGGCAGCCGCTCCAGCCCCTCCAGCCGCGCCAGCCTCTCCATCCGCGGCAGCCGCTCCAGCCGCGGCAGCCGCTCCAGCCGCGGCAGCCGCTCCAGCCGCTACCGAGTGGAGCGGCTGCCACGGCTGGAGGGCTACCGCGGCTGGAGCGGCTGCCGCGGCTGGAGCAGTGCAGTGAGTCCAGGGAGTGCAAAGG
This sequence comes from Anser brachyrhynchus, assembly GCF_964034855.1. NCBI lineage: Eukaryota > Metazoa > Chordata > Aves > Anseriformes > Anatidae > Anser > Anser brachyrhynchus. The sequence goes on from NW_027664134.1 coordinate 136,727, forward strand.
CACCAGTGGGGATGGAGTGCAGTGAGTCCAAAGACTTCAATGTCACCACTGGGAATGCACTTCAGTCAGTCCAGTGAGTGTACTGGCACCACTGGGGATGCACAGCAGTGAGTCCAGAGAGTGCATTGGCACCACTGGGGATGCAGTGCAGTGAGTCCAGAGAGTGCACTGGCACCATTGGAGATGCAGTGCAGTGAGTCCAGAGAGTGCACTGGCACCACTGGGGATGCAGTGCAGTGAGTCCAGAGAGTGCACTGGCACCAGTGGGGATGCAGTGCAGAGTGTCCAGAGAGTGCACTGGCACCACTGGGATGCACTGCAGTGAGTCCAGAGAGTGCTCTGGCACCACTGGAGATGCACTTCAGTGAGTGCAGAGACTGCACTGGCACCACTGGGGATGCAGTGCAGTGAGTCCAGTGAGTGTACTGGCACCACTGGGGATGCACTGCAGTGAGTCCAGAGAGTGCATTGGCACCACTTGGGATGCACTGCAGTGAGTCCAGAGAGTGCACTGGCACCACTGGGGATGCAGTGCAGTGAGTCCAGAGAGTGCACTGGCACCAGTGGGGATGCAGTGCAGAGTGTCCAGAGAGTGCACTGGCACCACAGGTGATGCACTGCAGTGAGTCCAGAGAGTGCTCTGGCACCACTGGAGATGCACTTCAGTGAGTGCAGAGACTGCACTGGCACCACTGGGGATGCAGTGCAGTGAGTCCAGTGAGTGTACTGGCACCACTGGGGATGCACTGCAGTGAGTCCAGAGAGTGCATTGGCACCACTTGGGATGCACTGCAGTGAGTCCAGAGAGTGCACTGGCACCACTGGGGATGCAGTGCAGTGAGTCCAGAGAGTGCACTGGCTCCACTGAGAATGCACTTCAGTGAGTCCAGAGAGTGCACTGGCACCACTGTGGATGCAGTGCCGTGAGTCCAGCGAATGCACTGGCACCACTGGGGATACGGTGCCGGGAGTCCAGAGAGTGCACTGACACCACTGGGGATGCAGTGCAGTGAGTCCACAGAGTGCACTGACACCAGTGGGAATGCGGTGCAGTGAGTCCAGAGAGTGCACTGGCACCACTGGGGATGCACTGCAGTGAGTCCAGAGTGCACTAGCACCACTGGGGATGCAGAGCAGTGAGTCCAGAGAGTGCACTGGCACCACTGAGAATGCATTTCAGTGAGTCCAGAGAGTGCCGTTCCAGCCTCGGTATCCGCTCCAGCCGAGTCAACCCCGCGGTAGGCCCTCCAGCCGCGGCAGACGCTCCAGCCGCGGCAGCCGCTCCAGCCGCTCCAGCCGCGGCAGCCGCTCCAGCCCCTCCAGCCTCGCCAGCCTCTCCATCCGCGGCAGCCGCTCCAGCCGCGGCAGCCGCTCCAGCCGCTCCAACCGCGGCAGCCGCTCCAGCCGCTACCGAGTGGAGCGGCTGCCACGGCTGGAGGGCTACCGCGGCTGGAGCGGCTGCCGCGGCTGGAGCAGTGCAGTGAGTCCAGGGAGTGCAAAGGCACCAGTGGGGATGGAGTGCAGTGAGTCCAAAGACTTCACTGTCACCACTGGGAATGCAGTGCAGTGAGTCCAGGGAGTGCACTTGCACCACTGGGGATGCAGTGCAGTGACTCCAGTGAGTGCACTGACACCACTGGGGATGCACTTCAGTCAGTCCAGTGAGTGTACTGGCACCACTGGGGATGCACTGCAGTGAGTCAAGAGAGTGCACTGGCAGGACTGGGGATGCAGTGCAGTGAGTCCAGAGAGTGCACTGGCACCACTGGGGATGCCCTGCAGTGAGTCCTGAGAGCGCACTGGCACCACTGGGGATGCAGTGCAGTGAGTCCAGAGAGTGCAATGGCACCACTGGGGATGCACTGCAGTGAGTCCAGAGAGTGCACTAGCACCACTGGGGATGCAGAGCAGTGAGTCCAGAGAGTGCACTGGCACCACTGAGAATGCATTTCAGTGAGTCCAGAGAGTGCCGTTCCAGCCTCGGCATCCGCTCCAGCCGAGTCAACCCCGCGGTAGCCCCTCCAGCCGCGGCAGACGCTCCAGCCGCGGCAGCCGCTCCAGCCGCTCCAGCCGCGGCAGCCGCTCCAGCCCCTCCAGCCGCGCCAGCCTCTCCATCCGCGGCAGCCGCTCCAGCCGCGGCAGCCGCTCCAGCCGCTCCAGCCGCGGCAGCCGCTCCAGCCGCTACCGAGTGGAGCGGCTGCCACGGCTGGAGGGCTACCGCGGCTGGAGCGGCTGCCGCGGCTGGAGCAGTGCAGTGAGTCCAGGGAGTGCAAAGGCACCAGTGGGGATGGAGTGCAGTGAGTCCAAAGACTTCAATGTCACCACTGGGAATGCACTTCAGTCAGTCCAGTGAGTGTACTGGCACCACTGGGGATGCACAGCAGTGAGTCCAGAGAGTGCATTGGCACCACTGGGGATGCAGTGCAGTGAGTCCAGAGAGTGCACTGGCACCATTGGAGATGCAGTGCAGTGAGTCCAGAGAGTGCACTGGCACCACTGGGGATGCAGTGCAGTGAGTCCAGAGAGTGCACTGGCACCAGTGGGGATGCAGTGCAGAGTGTCCAGAGAGTGCACTGGCACCACTGGGATGCACTGCAGTGAGTCCAGAGAGTGCTCTGGCACCACTGGAGATGCACTTCAGTGAGTGCAGAGACTGCACTGGCACCACTGGGGATGCAGTGCAGTGAGTCCAGAGAGTGCATTGGCACCACTTGGGATGCACTGCAGTGAGTCCAGAGAGTGCACTGGCACCACTGGGGATGCAGTGCAGTGAGTCCAGAGAGTGCACTGGCTCCACTGAGAATGCACTTCAGTGAGTCCAGAGAGTGCACTGGCACCACTGTGGATGCAGTGCCGTGAGTCCAGCGAATGCACTGGCACCACTGGGGATACGGTGCCGGGAGTCCAGAGAGTGCACTGACACCACTGGGGATGCAGTGCAGTGAGTCCACAGAGTGCACTGACACCAGTGGGAATGCGGTGCAGTGAGTCCAGAGAGTGCACTGGCACCACTGGGGATGCACTGCAGTGAGTCCAGAGTGCACTAGCACCACTGGGGATGCAGAGCAGTGAGTCCAGAGAGTGCACTGGCACCACTGAGAATGCATTTCAGTGAGTCCAGAGAGTGCCGTTCCAGCCTCGGTATCCGCTCCAGCCGAGTCAACCCCGCGGTAGGCCCTCCAGCCGCGGCAGACGCTCCAGCCGCGGCAGCCGCTCCAGCCGCTCCAGCCGCGGCAGCCGCTCCAGCCCCTCCAGCCTCGCCAGCCTCTCCATCCGCGGCAGCCGCTCCAGCCGCGGCAGCCGCTCCAGCCGCTCCAACCGCGGCAGCCGCTCCAGCCGCTACCGAGTGGAGCGGCTGCCACGGCTGGAGGGCTACCGCGGCTGGAGCGGCTGCCGCGGCTGGAGCAGTGCAGTGAGTCCAGGGAGTGCAAAGGCACCAGTGGGGATGGAGTGCAGTGAGTCCAAAGACTTCACTGTCACCACTGGGAATGCAGTGCAGTGAGTCCAGGGAGTGCACTTGCACCACTGGGGATGCAGTGCAGTGACTCCAGTGAGTGCACTGACACCACTGGGGATGCACTTCAGTCAGTCCAGTGAGTGTACTGGCACCACTGGGGATGCACTGCAGTGAGTCAAGAGAGTGCACTGGCAGGACTGGGGATGCAGTGCAGTGAGTCCAGAGAGTGCACTGGCACCACTGGGGATGCCCTGCAGTGAGTCCTGAGAGCGCACTGGCACCACTGGGGATGCAGTGCAGTGAGTCCAGAGAGCGCACTGGCACCAGTGGGAATGCGGTGCAGTGAGTCCAGAGAGTGCAATGGCACCACTGGGGATGCACTGCAGTGAGTCCAGAGAGTGCACTAGCACCACTGGGGATGCAGAGCAGTGAGTCCAGAGAGTGCACTGGCACCACTGAGAATGCATTTCAGTGAGTCCAGAGAGTGCCGTTCCAGCCTCGGCATCCGCTCCAGCCGAGTCAACCCCGCGGTAGCCCCTCCAGCCGCGGCAGACGCTCCAGCCGCGGCAGCCGCTCCAGCCGCTCCAGCCGCGGCAGCCGCTCCAGCCCCTCCAGCCGCGCCAGCCTCTCCATCCGCGGCAGCCGCTCCAGCCGCGGCAGCCGCTCCAGCCGCTCCAGCCGCGGCAGCCGCTCCAGCCGCTACCGAGTGGAGCGGCTGCCACGGCTGGAGGGCTACCGCGGCTGGAGCGGCTGCCGCGGCTGGAGCAGTGCAGTGAGTCCAGGGAGTGCAAAGGCACCAGTGGGGATGGAGTGCAGTGAGTCCAAAGACTTCAATGTCACCACTGGGAATGCACTTCAGTCAGTCCAGTGAGTGTACTGGCACCACTGGGGATGCACAGCAGTGAGTCCAGAGAGTGCATTGGCACCACTGGGGATGCAGTGCAGTGAGTCCAGAGAGTGCACTGGCACCAGTGGGGATGCAGTGCAGAGTGTCCAGAGAGTGCACTGGCACCACTGGGATGCACTGCAGTGAGTCCAGAGAGTGCTCTGGCACCACTGGAGATGCACTTCAGTGAGTGCAGAGACTGCACTGGCACCACTGGGGATGCAGTGCAGTGAGTCCAGTGAGTGTACTGGCACCACTGGGGATGCACTGCAGTGAGTCCAGAGAGTGCATTGGCACCACTTGGGATGCACTGCAGTGAGTCCAGAGAGTGCACTGGCACCACTGGGGATGCAGTGCAGTGAGTCCAGAGAGTGCACTGGCACCACTGAGAATGCACTTCAGTGAGTCCAGAGAGTGCACTGGCACCACTGGGGATGCAGTGCCGTGAGTCCAGCGAATGCACTGGCACCACTGGGGATACGGTGCCGGGAGTCCAGAGAGTGCACTGACACCACTGGGGATGCAGTGCAGTGAGTCCACAGAGTGCACTGACACCAGTGGGAATGCGGTGCAGTGAGTCCAGAGAGTGCACTGGCACCACTGGGGATGCACTGCAGTGAGTCCAGAGTGCACTAGCACCACTGGGGATGCAGAGCAGTGAGTCCAGAGAGTGCACTGGCACCACTGAGAATGCATTTCAGTGAGTCCAGAGAGTGCCGTTCCAGCCTCGGTATCCGCTCCAGCCGAGTCAACCCCGCGGTAGGCCCTCCAGCCGCGGCAGACGCTCCAGCCGCGGCAGCCGCTCCAGCCGCTCCAGCCGCGGCAGCCGCTCCAGCCCCTCCAGCCTCGCCAGCCTCTCCATCCGCGGCAGCCGCTCCAGCCGCGGCAGCCGCTCCAGCCGCTCCAACCGCGGCAGCCGCTCCAGCCGCTACCGAGTGGAGCGGCTGCCACGGCTGGAGGGCTACCGCGGCTGGAGCGGCTGCCGCGGCTGGAGCAGTGCAGTGAGTCCAGGGAGTGCAAAGGCACCAGTGGGGATGGAGTGCAGTGAGTCCAAAGACTTCACTGTCACCACTGGGAATGCAGTGCAGTGAGTCCAGGGAGTGCACTTGCACCACTGGGGATGCAGTGCAGTGACTCCAGTGAGTGCACTGACACCACTGGGGATGCACTTCAGTCAGTCCAGTGAGTGTACTGGCACCACTGGGGATGCACTGCAGTGAGTCAAGAGAGTGCACTGGCAGGACTGGGGATGCAGTGCAGTGAGTCCAGAGAGTGCACTGGCACCACTGGGGATGCCCTGCAGTGAGTCCTGAGAGCGCACTGGCACCACTGGGGATGCAGTGCAGTGAGTCCAGAGAGCGCACTGGCACCAGTGGGAATGCGGTGCAGTGAGTCCAGAGAGTGCAATGGCACCACTGGGGATGCACTGCAGTGAGTCCAGAGAGTGCACTAGCACCACTGGGGATGCAGAGCAGTGAGTCCAGAGAGTGCACTGGCACCACTGAGAATGCATTTCAGTGAGTCCAGAGAGTGCCGTTCCAGCCTCGGCATCCGCTCCAGCCGAGTCAACCCCGCGGTAGCCCCTCCAGCCGCGGCAGACGCTCCAGCCGCGGCAGCCGCTCCAGCCGCTCCAGCCGCGGCAGCCGCTCCAGCCCCTCCAGCCGCGCCAGCCTCTCCATCCGCGGCAGCCGCTCCAGCCGCGGCAGCCGCTCCAGCCGCTCCAGCCGCGGCAGCCGCTCCAGCCGCTACCGAGTGGAGCGGCTGCCACGGCTGGAGGGCTACCGCGGCTGGAGCGGCTGCCGCGGCTGGAGCAGTGCAGTGAGTCCAGGGAGTGCAAAGGCACCAGTGGGGATGGAGTGCAGTGAGTCCAAAGACTTCAATGTCACCACTGGGAATGCACTTCAGTCAGTCCAGTGAGTGTACTGGCACCACTGGGGATGCACAGCAGTGAGTCCAGAGAGTGCATTGGCACCACTGGGGATGCAGTGCAGTGAGTCCAGAGAGTGCACTGGCACCATTGGAGATGCAGTGCAGTGAGTCCAGAGAGTGCACTGGCACCACTGGGGATGCAGTGCAGTGAGTCCAGAGAGTGCACTGGCACCAGTGGGGATGCAGTGCAGAGTGTCCAGAGAGTGCACTGGCACCACTGGGATGCACTGCAGTGAGTCCAGAGAGTGCTCTGGCACCACTGGAGATGCACTTCAGTGAGTGCAGAGACTGCACTGGCACCACTGGGGATGCAGTGCAGTGAGTCCAGTGAGTGTACTGGCACCACTGGGGATGCACTGCAGTGAGTCCAGAGAGTGCATTGGCACCACTTGGGATGCACTGCAGTGAGTCCAGAGAGTGCACTGGCACCACTGGGGATGCAGTGCAGTGAGTCCAGAGAGTGCACTGGCTCCACTGAGAATGCACTTCAGTGAGTCCAGAGAGTGCACTGGCACCACTGTGGATGCAGTGCCGTGAGTCCAGCGAATGCACTGGCACCACTGGGGATACGGTGCCGGGAGTCCAGAGAGTGCACTGACACCACTGGGGATGCAGTGCAGTGAGTCCACAGAGTGCACTGACACCAGTGGGAATGCGGTGCAGTGAGTCCAGAGAGTGCACTGGCACCACTGGGGATGCACTGCAGTGAGTCCAGAGTGCACTAGCACCACTGGGGATGCAGAGCAGTGAGTCCAGAGAGTGCACTGGCACCACTGAGAATGCATTTCAGTGAGTCCAGAGAGTGCCGTTCCAGCCTCGGTATCCGCTCCAGCCGAGTCAACCCCGCGGTAGGCCCTCCAGCCGCGGCAGACGCTCCAGCCGCGGCAGCCGCTCCAGCCGCTCCAGCCGCGGCAGCCGCTCCAGCCCCTCCAGCCTCGCCAGCCTCTCCATCCGCGGCAGCCGCTCCAGCCGCGGCAGCCGCTCCAGCCGCTCCAACCGCGGCAGCCGCTCCAGCCGCTACCGAGTGGAGCGGCTGCCACGGCTGGAGGGCTACCGCGGCTGGAGCGGCTGCCGCGGCTGGAGCAGTGCAGTGAGTCCAGGGAGTGCAAAGGCACCAGTGGGGATGGAGTGCAGTGAGTCCAAAGACTTCACTGTCACCACTGGGAATGCAGTGCAGTGAGTCCAGGGAGTGCACTTGCACCACTGGGGATGCAGTGCAGTGACTCCAGTGAGTGCACTGACACCACTGGGGATGCACTTCAGTCAGTCCAGTGAGTGTACTGGCACCACTGGGGATGCACTGCAGTGAGTCAAGAGAGTGCACTGGCAGGACTGGGGATGCAGTGCAGTGAGTCCAGAGAGTGCACTGGCACCACTGGGGATGCCCTGCAGTGAGTCCTGAGAGCGCACTGGCACCACTGGGGATGCAGTGCAGTGAGTCCAGAGAGCGCACTGGCACCAGTGGGAATGCGGTGCAGTGAGTCCAGAGAGTGCAATGGCACCACTGGGGATGCACTGCAGTGAGTCCAGAGAGTGCACTAGCACCACTGGGGATGCAGAGCAGTGAGTCCAGAGAGTGCACTGGCACCACTGAGAATGCATTTCAGTGAGTCCAGAGAGTGCCGTTCCAGCCTCGGCATCCGCTCCAGCCGAGTCAACCCCGCGGTAGCCCCTCCAGCCGCGGCAGACGCTCCAGCCGCGGCAGCCGCTCCAGCCGCTCCAGCCGCGGCAGCCGCTCCAGCCCCTCCAGCCGCGCCAGCCTCTCCATCCGCGGCAGCCGCTCCAGCCGCGGCAGCCGCTCCAGCCGCTCCAGCCGCGGCAGCCGCTCCAGCCGCTACCGAGTGGAGCGGCTGCCACGGCTGGAGGGCTACCGCGGCTGGAGCGGCTGCCGCGGCTGGAGCAGTGCAGTGAGTCCAGGGAGTGCAAAGGCACCAGTGGGGATGGAGTGCAGTGAGTCCAAAGACTTCAATGTCACCACTGGGAATGCACTTCAGTCAGTCCAGTGAGTGTACTGGCACCACTGGGGATGCACAGCAGTGAGTCCAGAGAGTGCATTGGCACCACTGGGGATGCAGTGCAGTGAGTCCAGAGAGTGCACTGGCACCATTGGAGATGCAGTGCAGTGAGTCCAGAGAGTGCACTGGCACCACTGGGGATGCAGTGCAGTGAGTCCAGAGAGTGCACTGGCACCAGTGGGGATGCAGTGCAGTGAGTCCAGAGAGTGCTCTGGCACCACTGGAGATGCACTTCAGTGAGTGCAGAGACTGCACTGGCACCACTGGGGATGCAGTGCAGTGAGTCCAGTGAGTGTACTGGCACCACTGGGGATGCACTGCAGTGAGTCCAGAGAGTGCATTGGCACCACTTGGGATGCACTGCAGTGAGTCCAGAGAGTGCACTGGCACCACTGGGGATGCAGTGCAGTGAGTCCAGAGAGTGCACTGGCTCCACTGAGAATGCACTTCAGTGAGTCCAGAGAGTGCACTGGCACCGCTGGGGATGCAGTGCAGTGAGTCAAGAGAGTGCACTGGCAGGACTGGGGATGCAGTGCAGTGAGTCCAGAGAGTGCACTGGCACCACTGGGGATGCAGTGCAGTGAGTCCAGAGAGTGCACTGGCAGCACTGGGGATGCAGTGCAGTGAGTCCAGAGAGTGCACTGGCACCACTGAAAATGCACTTCAGTGTGTCCAGAGAGTGCACTGGCACCACTGGGGATGCACTGCAGTGAGTCCAGAGAGTGCACTAGCGCCACTGGGGATGCAGTGCAGTGAGTCCAGAGAGTGGCGCTCCAGCCTCGGTTTCCGCTCTAGCCGCGTCAACCGCTCCAGCCGCGGTAGCCCCTCCAGCCGCGGCAGACGCTCTAGACGCTTCAACCGCGTCAGCCTCTCCAGCCGCGTTAGCCCCTCCAGCCGCGGCAGCCGCTCCAGCCGCGGCAGCCGCTCCAGCCGCTACCGAGTGGAGCGGCTGCCACGGCTGGAGCGGTTGCCGCGGTTGGAGCGCCTGCCGCGTTTGGAGCGGCTGCCGCGGCTTTCGCGGCTGGTGCGGCTGCCGCGGTTGGAGAGTCTGCCGCGTATGCTGCGGACGGAGCGGCTACCGCGGCTGGAGCGGCTGCCGCGGCTGCCGCGGCTGCCGAGGCTGGAGGGCTACCGCGGCTGGAGCGACTGCCGCGGCTGGAGTAGTGCAGTGAGTCCAGAGAGTGCACTGGCACCACTGGGTATGCAGTGCAGTGAGTCCAGAGAGTGCACTGGCACCACTGGGGATGCACTGCAGTGAGTCCAGAGTGTGCACTGGCACCACTGGGGATGCACTGCAGTGAGTCCAGAGAGTGCAGTGGCACCACTGGGGATGCAGTGCAGTGAGTCCAGAGAGTGCACTGTCACCGTTGGGGATGCACTGCAGTGTCTGCAGAGAGTGCCCTGGCACCACTAGGGATGCAGTGCGGTGAGACCAGAGAGTGCACTGGCACCACTGGTGATGCACTGCAGTGCGTCCAGAGAGTGCACTGGCACCACTGTGGATGCAGTGCAGTGAGTTCAGAGAGAGCCCTGGCAGCACAGGGGATGCAGTGCAGTGAGTCCAGAGAGTGCACTGGCACCACTAGGGATGCACTGCAGTGAGTCCAGAGAGTGCACTGGCACCACTCGGGATGCAGTGCAGTGAGTCCAGAGTGCATTAGCTCCTCTGGGGATGCATTGACGCGAGTCCAGAGAGTGCACTGGCACCACTGGGGATGCACTGCAGTCACTCCAGAGAGTGCACTGGCACCACTGGGGATGCGGTGCAGTGAGTCCAGAGAGTGCACTGGCACCACAGGGGATGCAGTGCAGTGAGTCCAGAGAGTGCACTGGAACCACTGGGGATGCGGTGGCGGGAGTCCAGAGAGTGCTTTGGCACCACTGGGGATGCAGTACAGTGAGTCCAGAGAGTGCACTGGCACCACTGGGGATGCAGCGCAGTGACTCTAGAGAGTGCACTGGCACCACTCAGGGTGCAGTGCGGTGAGTCCAGAGAGTGCACTGGCACCACTGGGGATGCAGTACAGTGAGTCCAGAGAGTGCACTGGCACCACTGGGTATGCAGTGCAGTGAGTCCAGAGAGTGCACTGGCACCACTGGGGATGCACTGCAGTGAGTCCAGAGTGCACTAGCACCACTGGGGATGCACTGCAGTGAGTCCAGAGAGTGCACTGGCACCACCGGGAATGCACTGCAGTGAGTCCAGGGAGTGCACTGGCACCACTGGGGATGCACTGCAGTGAGTCCAGAGTGCACTAGCACCACTGGGGATGCACTTCAGTGAGTCCAGAGAGTGCACTGGCACCACTGGGGATGCAGTGACGCGAGTCCAGAGAGTGCACTGGCACCACTGGGGATGCAGTGACGCGAGTCCAGAGAGTGCACTGGCACCACTGGGGATGCAGTGCAGTCACTCCAGAGAGCGCACTGGCACAACTGGGGATGCACTGCAGTGAGTCCAGAGAGTGCACTGGCACCACAGGTGATGCACTCCAGTGAGTCCAGAGAGTGCACTGGCACCACTGGGGATGCACTGCAGTGACTCGAAAGAGTGCACTGGCACCACTGGGGAAGCAGTGCAGTGAGTCCAGAGAGTGCACTGGCACCACTGGGGATGCACTGCAGTGAGTCCAGAGAGTGCACTGTCACTACTGGGGATGCAGTGCAGTGAGTCCAGAGAGTGCACTGGCACCACTGAGAATGCACTTCAGTGAGTCCAGAGAGTGCCCTGGCACCACTGGGGATGCACTGCAGTGAGTCCAGAGATTGCACTGGCACCACTGGGGATGCAGTACAGTGAGTCCACACAGTGCACTAGCACCACTGGGGATGCAGTGCAGTGAGTCCAGAGAGTGCACTGGCACCACTGGTGATGCACTGCTGTGAGTCCAGAGAGTGCTCTTGCACCACAGGGGATGCAGTGCAGTGACTCAAGAGAGTGCACTGGCAGCACTGGGGATGCAGTGCAGTGAGTCCAGAGATTGCACTGGCACCACTGGGGATGCAGTGCAGTGAGTCCAGAGAGTGCAATGGCACCACTGCGGATGCACTGCAGTGAGTCCAGAGAGTGCACTGGCTCCACTGGGGATGCACTGCAGTGAGTCCAGAGAGTGCACTGGCACCACTGGGGATGCACTGCAATGAGTCCAGAGAGTGCACTGGCACCACTGGGGATGCAGTGCAGTGAGTCCAGAGAGTGCACTGGCACCACTGGGGATGCACTGCAGTGAGTCCAGAGAGTGCACTGGCACCACAGGGGATGCACTGCAGTGAGTCCACAGAGTGCACTAGCACTACTGGGGATGCAGTGCAGTGAGTCCAGAGAGTGCACTGGCAGCACTGGGGATGCAGTGCAGTGAGTCCAGAGAGTGCACTGGCACCACTGGGGATGCACTGCAGTGAGTCCAGAGAGTGCACTGTCACCGTTGGGGATGCACTGCAGTGTCTGCAGAGAGTGCCCTGGCACCACTAGGGATGCAGTGCAGTGAGTCCAGAGAGTGCACTGGCACCACTGGGGATGCAGTGCATTGAGTCCAGAGAGTGCACTGGCACCACTGGGGATGCACTGCTGTGAGTCCAGAGAGTGCTCTTGCACCACAGGGGATGCAGTGCAGTGACTAAAGAGAGTGCACTGGCAGCACTGGGGATGCAGTGCAGTGAGTCCAGAGAGTGCACTGGCACCACTGGGGATGCAGTGCAGTGAGTCCAGAGAGTGCAATGGCACCACTGCGGATGCACTGCAGTGAGTCCAGAGAGTGCACTGGCTCCACTGGGGATGCACTGCAGTGAGTCCAGAGAGTGCACTGGCACCACTGGGGATGCACTGCAGTGAGTCCAGAGAGTGCACTGGCACCACTGGGGATGCACTGCAGTGAGTCCACAGAGTGCACTAGCACTACTGGGGATGCAGTGCAGTGAGTCCAGAGAGTGCACTGGCAGCACTGGGGATGCAGTGCAGTTACTCCAGAGATTGCAATGGCACCACCGGGGATGCAGTGCAGTGAGTCCAGAGAGTGCACTGGCACCACTGGGGATGCAGTGCAGTGAGTCCAGAGAGTGCACTGGCACCACTGGGGATGCAGTGCTGTGACTCCAGAGAGCGAACTGGCACCACTGGGGATGCAGTGCAGTGAGTCCAGAGAGTGCACTGGCACCACTGGGGATGCACTGCAGTGAGCCCAGAGAGTGCACTGGCACCAGTGGGGATGCACTGCAGTGAGTCCAGAGAGTGCACTGGCACCACTGGGGAAGCAGTGCAGTGAGTCCAGAGAGTGCAGTGGCACCACTGGGGATGCACTGCAGTGAGTCCAGAGATTGCACTGGCACCACTGGGGATGCAGTGCAGTGAGTCCAGAGAGTGCACTGGCACCACTGGGGATGCACTGCAGTGAGTCCAGAGAGTGCACTGGCACCACTGAGAATGCATTTCAATGAGTCCAGAGAGTACACTGGCACCACTGGGGATGCACTGCAGTGAGTCCAGAGAGTGCACTGGCACCACTGGGGATGCACTGCAGTGAGTCCAGAGAGTGCACTGTCACTACTGGGGATGCAGTGCAGTGAGTCCAGAGAGTGCACTGGCACCACTGGGGATGCAGTGCAGTGAGTCCTGAGAGTGCACTGGCACCACTGGGGATGCAGTGCAGTGAGTCCAGAGATTGCACTGGCACCACTGGGGATGCAGTACAGTGAGTCCACACAGTGCACTAGCACCACTGGGGATGCAGTGCAGTGAGTCCAGAGAGTGCACTGGCACCACTGGGGATGCAGTGCAGTGAGTCCAGAGAGTGCACTGGCACCACTGGTGATGCACTGCAGTGAGTCCAGAGAGTGCACTGGCTCCACTGGGGATGCACTGCAGTGACTCCAGAGAGTGCACTGGCACCACTGGGGATGCACTGCAGTGAGTCCAGAGATTGCACTGGCACCACTGGGGATGCACTGAAGTGAGTCCAGAGAGTGCACTGGCACCACTGAGAATGCACTTCAGTGAGTCCAGAGAGTGCACTGGCACCACTGGGGATGCACTTCAGTGAGTCCAGAGAGTGCACTGGCACCACTGGGGATGCAGTGCTGTGACTCCAGAGAGTGCACTGGCACCACTGGGGATGCAGTGCAGTGAGTCCAGAGAGTGCACTGGCACCACTGGGGATGCGGTGCCGGGAGTCCAGAGAGTGCTTTGGCACCAGTGGGGATGCACTGCAGTTACTCCAGAGACTGCACTGGCACCACTGGGGATGCAGTGCAGTGAGTCCAGAGAGTGCACTGGCACCACTGGGGATGCACTGCAGTGAGTCCAGAGAGTGCACTGGCACCACTGGGGATGCACTGCAGTGAGTCCAGAGAGTGTACTGGCACCACTGGGGATGCACTGCAGTGAGTCCAGAGAGTGCACTGGCACCACTGGGGATGCACTGCAGTGAGTCCAGAGAGTGCACTGGCACCACTGGGGATGCACTGCAGTGAGTCCACAGAGTGCACTAGCACTACTGGGGATGCAGTGCAGTGAGTCCAGAGAGTGCACTGGCAGCACTGGGGATGCAGTGCAGTGAGTCCAGAGAGTGCACTGGCACCACTGGGGATGCACTTCAGTGAGTCCAGAGAGTGCACTGGCACCACTGGGGATGCACTGCAGTGAGCCCAGAGAGTGCACTGGCACCAGTGGGGATGCACTGCAGTAAGTCCAGTGAGTGCACTGGCACCACTGGGGATGCAGTGCAGTGGGTCCAGTGAGTGTACTGGCACCACTGAGAATGCACTTCAGTGAGTCCAGAGAGTGCACTGGCACCACTGGGGATGCACTGCAGTGAGTCCAGAGAGTGCACTGGCACCACTGGGGATGCACTGCAGTGAGTCCAGAGAGTGCACTGGCAACACTGGGGATGCAGTGCAGTGAGTCCAGAGAGTGCACTGGCACCACTGGGGATGCAGTGCAGTGAGTCCAGAGAGTGCACTGGCACCACTGGGGATGCGGTGCTGGGAGTTCAGAGAGTGCTTTGGTACCAGTGGGGATGCAGTGCAGTTACTCCAGAGACTGCACTGGCACCACCGGGGATGCAGTGCAGTGAGTCCAGAGAGTGCACTGGCACCACTGGGGATGCAGTGCAGTGAGTCCAGAGATTGCACTGGCACCACTGGGGATGCACTGCAGTGAGTCCAGAGAGTGCACTGTCACTACTGGGGATGCAGTGCAGTGAGTCCAGAGAGTGCACTGGCACCACTGGGGATGCAGTGCAGTGAGTCCTGAGAGTGCACTGGCAGCACTGGGGATGCAGTGCAGTGAGTGCAGAGAGTGCACTGGCACCACTGGGGATGCAGTACAGTGAGTCCACACAGTGCACTAGCACCACTGGGGATGCAGTGCAGTGAGTCCAGAGAGTGCACTGGCACCACTGGGGATGCAGTGCAGTGAGTCCAGAGAGTGCACTGGCACCACTGGTGATGCACTGCTGTGAGTCCAGAGAGTGCTCTTGCACCACAGGGGATGCAGTGCAGTGACTCAAGAGAGTGCACTGGCAGCACTGGGGATGCAGTGCAGTGAGTGTAGAGAGTGCACTGGCACCACTTGAGATGCAGTGCAGTGAGTCCAGAGAGTGCAATGGCACCACTGCGGATGCACTGCAGTGAGTCCAGAGAGTGCACTGGCTCCACTGGGGATGCAGTGCAGTGAGTCCAGAGAGTGCACTGGCACCACTGGGGATGCACTGCAGTGAGTCCAGAGAGTGTACTGGCACCACTGGGGATGCACTGAAGTGAGTCCAGAGAGTGCACTGGCACCACTGAGAATGCACTTCAGTGAGTCCAGAGAGTGCACTGGCACCACTGGGGATGCACTTCAGTGAGTCCAGAGAGTGCACTGGCACCACTGGGGATGCAGTGCTGTGACTCCAGAGAGTGCACTGGCACCACTGGGGATGCAGTGCAGTGAGTCCAGAGAGTGCACTGGCACCACTGGGGATGCGGTGCCGGGAGTCCAGAGAGTGCTTTGGCACCAGTGGGGATGCACTGCAGTTACTCCAGAGACTGCCCTGGCACCACTGGGGATGCAGTGCAGTGAGTTCAGAGAGTGCACTGGCACCACTGGGGATGCACTGCAGTGAGTCCAGAGAGTGCACTGTCACCACTGGGGATGCACTGCAGTGAGTCCAGAGAGTGCACTGTCACCACTGGGGATGCAGTGCAGTGAGTCCAGAGAGTGCACTGGCACCACTGGGGATGCAGTGCTGTGACTCCGGAGAGTGCACTAGCACCACTGAGAATGCACTTCAGTGAGTCCAGAGAGTGCACTGGCACCACTGGGGATGCACTTCAGTGAGTCCAGAGAGTGCACTGGCACCACTGGGGATGCAGTGCTGTGACTCCAGAGAGTGCACTGGCACCACTGGGGATGCAGTTTAGTGAGTCCAGAGAGTGCACTGGCACCACTGGGGATGCGGTGCCGGGAGTCCAGAGAGTGCTTTGGCACCAGTGGGGATGCACTGCAGTTACTCCAGAGACTGCACTGGCACCACTGGGGATGCAGTGCAGTGAGTCCAGAGAGTGCACTGGCACCACTGGGGATGCACTGCAGTGAGTCCAGAGAGTGCACTGTCACCACTGGGGATGCACTGCAGTGAGTCCAGAGAGTGCACTGTCACCACTGGGGATGCACTGCAGTGAGTCCAGAGAGTGCACTGGCACCACTGGGGATGTGTCCAGTGAGTCCAGTGAGTGCACTGGCACCACTGGGGATGCAGTGCTGTGAGTCCAGACAGTGCACTGGCACCACTGGGGATGCCCTGCAGTGAGTCCAGAGAGTGCACTGGCACCACTGGGGATGCAGTGCAGTGAGTTCAGAGAGTGCACTGGCACCACTGGGGATGCACTGCAGTGAGTCCAGAGAGTGCACTGGCAACACTGGGGCTTCAGTGCAGTGAGTCAAGAGAGTGCACTGGCACCACTGGGGATGCACTGCAGTGAGTCCAGAGAGTGCACTGGCACCACTGGGGATGCACTGCAGTGAGTCCAGAGAGTGCACTGTCACCACTGGGGATGCAGTACAGTGAGTCCACAGAGTGCACTGGCACCAGTGGGTATGCAGTACAGTGAGTCCAGAGAGTGCACTGGCACCACTGGGGCATGCAGTGCAGTGAGTCCAGAGAGTGCACTGGCACCACGGGGGATGCGGTGCTGGGAGTCCAGAGAGTGCTTTGGCACCAGTGGGGATGCAGTGCAGTTACTCCAGAGACTGCACTGGCACCACTGGGGATGCAGTGCAGTGAGTCCAGAGAGTGCACTGGCACCACTGGGGATGCAGTGCAGTGAGTCCAGAGATTTGCACTGGCACCACTGGGGATGCAGTGCTGTGACTCCAGAGAGCGCACTGGCACCACTGGGGATGCAGTGCAGTGAGTCCAGAGAGTGCACTGGCACCACTGGGGATGCACTGCAGTGAGCCCAGAGAGTGCACTGGCACCAGCGGGGATGCACTGCAGTGAGTCCAGTGAGTGCACTGGCACCACTGGAGAAGCAGTGCAGTGAGTCCAGAGAGTTCAGAGGCACCACTGGTGATGCAGTTTAGTGAGTCCAGAGAGTGCACTGGCACCACTGGGGATGCAGTGCAGTGAGTCCAGTGAGTGTACTGGCACCACTGGGGATGCACTGCTGTGAGTCCAGAGAGTGCACTGGCACCACTGAGAATGCACTTCAATGAGTCTAGAGAGTGCACTGGCACCACTGGGGATGCACTGCAGTGAGTCCAGAGAGTGCAGTGGCACCACTGGGGATGCACTGCAGTGAGTCCAGAGAGTGCTTTGGCACCAGTGGGGATGCACTGCAGTTACTCCAGAGACTGCACTGGCACCACTGGGGATGCAGTGCAGTGAGTCCAGAGAGTGCACTGGCACCAGTGGGGATGCAGTGCAGTGAGTCCAGAGAGTGCACTGGCACCACTGGGGATGCACTGCAGTGAGTCCAGAGAGTGCACTGTCACCACTGGGGATGCAGTACAGTGAGTCCACAGAGTGCACTGGCACCACTGGGGATGCAGTGCCGTGAGTCCAGAGAGTGCACTGGCACCACCGGGGATGCAGTGCAGTGAGTCCAGAGAGTGCACTGGCACCACTGGGGATGCAGTGCAGTGAGTCCAGAGAGTGCACTGGCACCACTGGTGATGCAGTGCAGTGAGTGCAGAGAGTGCACTGGCACCACTGGGGATGCACTGCAGTGAGTCCAGAGAGTGCACTGGCACCACTGGGGATGCAGTGCACTGAGTCCAGAGAGTGCACTGGCACCACTGGGGATGCAGTGCAGTGAGTCCAGAGAGTGCACTGGCACAAAAGGGGATGCACTGCAGTGAGTCCAGAGAGTGCACTGGCACCACTGGGGATGCACTGCAGTGAGTACAGAGAGTGCACTGGCACCACTGGGGATGCTGTGCAGTGACTCGAAAGAGTGCACTGGCACCACTGGGGATGCACTGCAATGAGTCCAGAGAGTGCACTGGCACAAAAGGGGATGCACTGCAGTGAGTCCAGAGAGTGCACTGGCAAAAAAGGGGATGCACTGCAGTGAGTCCAGAGAGTGCACTGGCACTACTGGGGATGCACTGCAGTGAGTCCAGAGATTGCACTGGCACCACTGGGGATGCACTACAGTGAGTCCAGAGAATGCACTGGCACCACTGGGGATGCAGTGCAGTGACTCCAGAGAGTGCAGAGGCACCACTGGGGATGCAGTGCTGTGACTCCAGAGAGTGCACTGGCACCACTGGGGATGCAGTGCAGTGAGTCCAGAGAGTGCACTGGCACCACTGGGGATGCAGTGCAGTGAGTCCAGAGAGTGCACTGGCACCACTGGGGATGCACTGCAGTGACTCCAGAGACTGCACTGGCACCAATGGGGATGCACTGCAGTGAGTCCAGAGAATGCACTGGCACCACTGGGGATGCAATGCAGTGACTCGAAAGAGTGCACTGGCACCACTGGGGATGCACTGCAGTGAGTCCGGAGAGTGCCCTGGCACCAATGGTGATGGAGTGCAGTGATCCAGAGAGTGCACTGGAACCACTGGGGATGCAGTGCAGTGAGTCCAGAGAGTGCACTGGCACCACTGGGGATGCAGTGCAGTGAGTCCAGAGAGTGCACTGGCACCACTGGGGATGCAGTGCAGTGACTCAAGAGAGTGCACAGGCACCACTGGGGATGCAGTGCAGTGAGTCCAGAGAGTGCAATGGCACCACTGGGGATGCACTGCAGTGATTCCAGAGAGTGCACTGTCACCACTGGGGATGCAGTGCAGTGAGACCAGAGAGTACACTGGCACCTCAGGGGCTGCACTGCAGTGAGTCCAGAGAGTGCACTGTCACCACTGGGGATGCAGTGCAGTGAGACCAGAGAGTACACTGGCACCTCAGGGGCTGCACTGCAGTGAGTCCAGAGAGTGCACTGTCACCACTGGGGATGCAGTGCAGTGAGACCAGAGAGTACACTGGCACCTCAGGGGCTGCACTGCAGTGAGTCCAGAGAGTGCACTGGCACCACTGGGGATGCAGTGCGGTGAGTCCAGAGAGTGCACTGGCACCACTGGGGATGCACCTCGGTGAGTCCTGAGAGTGCTCTGGGAACACCGGGGATGCAGTGCAGTGAGTGCAGAGAGTGCACTGGCACCACTGGGGATGCAGTGCAGTGAGTCCAGAGAGTGCACTGGCACCACTGGGGATGCAGTGCAGTGAGTCCAGAGAGTGCACTGGCACCACTGGGGATGCAGTGCAGTGAGTCCAGAGAGTGCACTGTCAGCACTGGGGATGCAGTGCAGTGAGTCCAGAGAGTGCACTGGCACCACTGGGGATGCACTGCAGTGAGTCCAGAGAGTGCACTGGCACCACTGGGGATGCACTGCAATGAGTCCAGAGAATGCACTGGCACTAATGGGGATGCAGTGCAGTGAGTCCAGAGAGTGCAGTGGCTCCACTGGCGATGCAGTGCAGTGAGTCCAGAGAGTGCACTGGCACCACTGGGGATGCACTGCAGTGACTCCAGAGAGTGCCCTGGCACCAATGGTGATGCAGTGCAGTGAGTCCAGAGAGTGCAGTGGCACCACTGGGGATGCAGTGCAGTGAGTCCAGAGAGTGCACTGGCACCACTCGGGATACACTGCAGTGAGTCCTGAGAGTGCACTGGCACCACTGGGGATGCAGTGCAGTGACTCCAGAGAGTGCTCTGGGAACACTGGGGATGCAGTGCAGTGAGTGCAGAGAGTGCACTGGAACCACTGGGGATGCAGTGCAGTGAGTCCAGAGAGTGCACTGGCACCAC